>NC_081431.1:63739354-63846854 GCF_949786415.1 Peromyscus eremicus
AGTAGGTATTTGAGGGAACATAATAATAACAACCATTTATTGAGTCCTCTTCATATAGTTCCCTGTAGGAGGCCAGCTCCCACCTTTTCCAGGGTTTTTATAAGGAGGAGAGAGAAATAAGGAAATATTAGATAGAAAGATAGCAAAGAAGAGAAAGAAAGAAGCACAGGAGAGCTTCGGGAGGACCTGGGTCAACACCCAATGGCCCTTTCCATTTATTCAAGAGGGCTTTTTATAACAATGCCAAGGGGCAAGGCAAAAGACCTCCCCCTTGCTAGATCAAAGCACACTGCACAGCCAAGTGTAGACCCTTCCAAACACCTGGTAACCATGCCCATGTGTTCAAATTATCTCCTTATGCAGCCCTGCTGGGTAAAGCAAGCTCAGATTCTCAGACCTTGAGTAATTTGGGCCTCCACAAATTCCCCATTCTTAATATTTTAAAGGGCCCCTCAGACTCCTCAGATAGACTATGCCTGCCTTAGGTCATCTTCTTCTTCACTAATCAGCCTTACCCATCATGGAGATACACTTCCTGTCAAGTGTACTCTTTCTTAGGTTGGCAACTAGCAAGAAGGACTTACCCATCTCTGACTACAGCCTCTGGCAGGGGAAAGTACAGAGCTTAACTGAACACTGACTCAGGTCCCTACTAAGAGCTTGCAATTAGGTGAAACAACCACAGCAATGCTCCTGCTCCCTAGAGCTACCACATCTCCCAGTAAAGGAGTAGAGGATGATAAAGATGGAATGTCCTTTTTAAATGGTTCTAAGATGTCTATAGCAACCTCAGAAGCACCAAGCCCCTTTTTAAATGAATAAACTCTTGATGCAACCGCATCAAATCTAAAGACTCTCTTAGCTTCACCAAACCATGGTTCATCAATATCAAGAGGTTAACGTAATTCTAGCATGAATATTACTATACATATTTACAATTCTTACAAACTTACATCCAAAAGCAAACTCTCAATAGGACTATTTACACTTTACAAACTTAAGCAAGCATCCAAAAGCAATCTCTTACTAGAACTCTTTACACTTTTAAGCAATTTCTTAATAGAACTATTTTCATGTCTTGCTAACCAAACTTAGGGTACATTAACACAGGTTAACATTAATCCACTCAAGGGACAAGAAAGAAACTTTTTTTTAATTAAAGAGACTGGGGAATACTAACTCCTCCTTTTCTTTATAATTTTTTAAGCTGCATCTTGAACCTGAGTAGAAAAAACAAATCTCTCTATTCCTACAACAAAACCAATTCCATTTCTACACAAACAGTTTGTGAATCACCACAGTTAATGAAACATATATGTATACATAAAACAACTCATAAGTCATCATAGTTGATAGAGAATACAGGTGAAATCAAAATTGTCTTATTTCTGAGGTTTGCAAAAGTTCAAAAAGTCAGTTCCAATACAAGTCCCGAAGTTCAACTGACTGCCCAAGATCGGGGGCCTGGCTCGTCAGCTGCCCAGAAGTCTTTGTATAACAATCCAAGTTGTAATAACTCTTAGGCAAACAGTTGCAAATATGAGGAGTCCCATTACCAAAATTTGTTGCAGCTCCCCTGAATGCAACAACTAAACTCAGTTCAAACAAGCTCTCTGAAGCCTTACTCTCAGCCACAGAGGCACTTTCAGTTAGCTTTCCCCTAGGCAAAAACTGCCCCAGGGCAAAAGCTGCTAGCTGGCTGGGGAAGACCCCTTCGTATAGCCAGACTGAACCACCGGCAAACAAACTGCACAGCTTTTTTTTTTACCATCCCAGTCTGTCTGTACCTCCTGTCTTCAGACCTGCCCACCTAGAGACCCTAGTGTCTGGAGGCCCTGAGGGCTCTCGGCTGAATGCTGCCCCCGCTACTATACGGTTCTCAAGCAACCCTTCCGGTCCGGGAGGAAACACAGCCATGGCCAGTCACAACTGTTGCACCCCGGTTCCGTTACCTGCCTTGCTTGGGATCTCTCCTCCTCATGCCGTCCTGCTTGCATGGCCGAATGCTGCTCCAAGGGTAGCTACACGGTAGCCTCATTCTGTCACTGGGAGCTTGGGCTAAGTCAGTCTCAGCTGCACGTCTGGCTGGATGCGTCTGCTGTCGCCACTGACACCACTTCTCTGCCAGGGGCAGCAGTCTCTCTGCAGAGGTTCCGCTGCTCACCGCTGCTCACCTTTAGCCTCTCCCGTGGCATCTCTCCTGGATTCTGGGCAACAGACCTGCTCCAGCCGCTGTGGTCCAAAGTCTGCACTGCTGCTCTCCAAGCCGCTGCCTGCCATTTGCCTCTTTCACAGTGCAGCATCTCTGCTTGGCTTGCCAAGGTTGCATGTAGCCTCAAACTATTCACAGCAGAAAGCATGCAGAACCCTGCTGTTTGTTCTGGCTCTCAGCACCCGCCCACCATTGTTGGCGGCTTCTGGAGTTTCTGAAGCTGCTTGAAACTGCTAAGTCTGTTCAGTCCTGGATGCTGTCCTGTGTGTCCCAGGTCTTGCTCAGGAAAATCTGCTCTTACTCTAAGTGACTTTCTTATTAAACCTTCACCGTATCCCTAGACCTAAAGCTCATTCTACCCTAATATACCTAAGCCTACACTTCTTAAACTAAACTTCACCGAACTTTTTTACAACTTTAGAGAGAGAGAAACAGAGAAACATAGACATAAGAGAACGATAGAGATACTTGCTGCAGCATAACTTTACTTTGCTTTATATTTACAATTTCACTCATGAAGAATAGAATTCCACCACTTAACCGTTAATTAATAACCTGACATGTCCAACTCATTCCATGATGCTCCCTACTCTCTCTTACTTATTTCCTCTGCACCCAAGTCCCAAGTTCTAGCATCATCTGTGGGAGGCCAGCTCCTGCCTTTTCACCTTTTCCAGGGTTCTTATGAGGAGGAGAGAGAAATAAGAAAATATTAGATAGAAAGATAGTGAAGAAGAGAAAGGCAAAAACACAGGATAACTTCAGGAGGACCTGAATCAATATCCAATGGCCCTTTCCATTTTTTCAAAAAGACTTTTTATAACAGTGCCAAGGGGCAGGGCAAAAGACCTCCCCCTTGCTAGATCAAAGCACACCGCACAGCCAAGTGTAGACCCTTCCAAACATGTGGTAACCATGCCCATGGTCAAATCATCCCCTTATGCAGCCCTGCTGAGTAAAGTAAGCTCAGATTCTTGGACCCTGAGTAATTTGGGGCTCCACACTTCCCACATGAGCAATGCTTCGTGTCCTGGTTTCCTTTCTGCTGTCATGATAAAGACCCTGACACAAAGTGACATAGGGAGACAGGTTTATTTGAGCTCACAATTCCAGGTCACAGTCCATCACTGTGGGGAAGTCACTGCAGTGGGAGCTTGAGACAGCTGGTCACGTGGCATCCACAGTCAAGAGCAGAGAGAAACAAGTGCATGCCTGCTTACCCAATTGCCTATTCGTGGTCAGCTTGATTTCCCTACTGTTTTTCAGTCCAGGACCCTCTGCCTAGGTAATGGTGCCAGGCACAGTCGGCTGAGTCTTCCCACATCCGTTAACTAAGACAGTCCCCACAGACATGCCCACAGGCCAAGCCGGTGTAGACAATCCGCATTGAAACTCTTCCCAGGGGATTCTAGACAGTGTTGCTAACCACCACACCACCTGAAGGAGATGTCCTGAGCTCCAGCTTTCAGATGAAGAAACAGGGAAGTGAAACAAACAAATGGCAACTCAGAAAACAAAGTGCACAGACTTTACTGGAACACTCTGCTAGAGGCACCAAAGGAAATGCGCTTTCACGGCATGAGGTCTGGGCTGGAGAGATGACTCATTAGAATGTTTGTCAGGCAAGTGTGAGGACCTGAGTTCAGTCTTCAGAACCCACATTTCTTAATAATCCAGGCATGATGGGATGCCCTTGAAATCCCCTTGCTGGGGAAGTGAAGACAGGCAGATTCCTGGAGCTCACTGCCCAGCTAGCCAGCCACCCAGCCAAATCGGGGAGGTCCAGGTTCATTCAAAGGCACTGTCTCAAAACATAAGGCAGAGAAAAGCCTAGAATGGTGGCATAAACCTTTAATCCCAGCACTCAGAAAGCAGAAGCAGGCAGATCTCTAGGAGTTCAAAGCCAGCCATGAACATAATGAGTTCCAGGCCAGCTAAAGTTACTTAGTGAGACCTGTCTCAAAAATTAGATAGATAGATAGATAGATAGATAGATAGATAGATAGATAGATAGATAGATGATAGATAGATAGATAGATAGATAGATAGATAGATAGATAGATAGATAGATAAAATAGGTGGAGAGAAACTGGCAAAAAAAAAAAAAACCTCAAATGTTAACCTCTGTTCTTCACACACATACCCATAATATTCACAATAACTTACACATACAAAAAAGTAATATATGGGGTGCCTGTGATTATTGCAATAATCCGACATGGTAGTTCCCTAAACTACACCTAGGATTAGGATATAAGGCTGTATTCATCCAGCAGAGTGCCAGCAAGGGCTTCCTTGTATTGAGCATTCATTAGGTGTCCCATCTGAGTCCTTCTGTCCATCAGCGGCTCCAGTCAGTTCTGAACCTCATGGAAGGGCTTCAGAGAAGAAATGAGGTCATCCAAAGCAGTACACAGAAACCAGGGGGAGTTGGGAGTTGGGATTTTATTGGCTTTTTCTTGTTTTAAGTAATAACAGAACAATATTATGTCTCAGTGTGTAATGTGGGCCCTTGTTTTGGACTGAGGACTATAAAGGGCTGAGCTCATTCAGCATGGTACTGAGTGAACATGTCTCTCATCTGCCCACAGAAGTAGAGGTGTGTGATGGGTCAAAAAGACACTTTCTCTCTTCTTCACCCAGTAGAAGATGATTGAAAAGAGAATCCAGAGACAGAGGGATTTATCTCACTCTTGAACCAATTTTAGCTGAAACGCTGATGGTTCAGGCTGAGATTTCTCTCAACCTGAGGGCAAAATAGAGGAAAGAAAATGTAGCCTCCAACTTCTCTGGCTCTAGATAGCTTAGCAACTGGAGGCCCTCATAGGGAACCAAAGCCCTGAGAGGTGACCATGGAGCCTGCCCTCTGGATGCTTCCCTTTCTCCAGGCCATCCTGTCCATCAAAGGCATCGTGAAGAAAAGGACCTCCAGAGCCTGCTTCGATGTTTCTAGATGTTCTCCCCAAAGCTGCTGCTATTTTTAAGGGGGTCATAATCTCCATCCCTCTCCCCTACCTCCCCTGGCCCCTCATTACCTTAGAAAATGCCCTGGGTCTGCCTCTCTACTATCAACAAAAAGAAACAAGCTAAGGGGCTGGGGAGGGGGGGGCCCTATCAGTAAAGTGCTTGCTATGCAAGCAGGGAGACCTCAGGAAGATATCCAGAACCCACAGGAAGATATCCAGGAGTGCTGGTACCTGCTTATATCTAAGCACTGAGGAGGGAGAGGCAGGCTAACCCAAAGGTGTCCTCTGGCCTACACACACAGACAGAGAGAGAGAGAGAGAGAGAGAGAGAGAGAGAGAGAGAGAGAGAGAAGGAAAGAATAGAGGGAGGGAGGGAGAGAGGGAGGGAGGAAAAGGAGAAGGAGGGAGAGAGAGAGGAGGGAGGGAGGAGTGGAACAGAAAGGGAGAGAGAAGGTGAAAAAGAAATAGATAAGCATGATCCACCTCAAGACAGCTAAGTTTCTCTCCCCAGAGCCCGAGACTCCCACTGCTCTGTGTGACTTTGTTCCTCCCTCCGAAGTCAACCTGTTCTACGCGAGGGAAAGCTGAATGAAACAAAACTTCAGAGACAAACGTTTCCACTTTGTTGAAACAAACAAACAGACACTGCTTAGCTACCTCACTGCTAGCTGGCCTGATTCACTGTGTTGGCTCTGACCACTCTGAAGTGGAAAGAAGTCGGGGAACAGTGACCCCCAAAGTCTGGGGAAAGGAGGCAGGTACAGTGCTGGGGATCGGCTGAGTCGGTCATTGCGAGCAGCAACCTGGTCCTGAGAACCAGACCCGCCGGCATCAGGAGCTCTGTTTCCAAGAGCACAAAGTCGCTCCCGCGTTGTTGGTTGGGGGTGGGGAGCATGGCCACCAAGTCCCCCTTCGTCCACCTCAGGGGAGAAAGTCTCAGCGTCCGAAAAACAAACACTTAGAAAGAAGGAAGTGTCTGGGGCTGAGAAAAGCGCCAACACCTGACAGCTTTCATTACGCAAATGGCAACTGGTACACCAAAACAAGTGACTAAACCCTGCATCAGTAGGAAGCAGTTGACCCCGGGGTTCCACAGTCTGATGACTAGAGTCGGAGGCTTTCAAAACAGGAAGCACCAGATAGAGTATCAAATGACCCAGACAGTAAAAAGCAAGGCAAAAAAAAAAAAAAAAAAAAAAAAAAAAAGATCTAAATTGGAAGACAGGAAGTCACAATCACGCCACCAACAATGTAGATATTTGTCTGAGATAGACGCTTGGCTGGGTGCCCTGTCACAGCCAGAAGGTGTAGGAGCCAAAACAGGGGAGATTGACTGAGGCCAGATCCTCAGAAACGGTCAAGGGAGCAGCAGCACCCTTGACAATCCCACCCCTGAAGTGTCAGAGGTCATGTTTCTAGGATTTAAGAGCAGCCTATAGACTGGAGGCCGGATGACACTGTTGCTCAGTCCTGGACACATGCTGATGCTGCTGCAGCAAAAGCCCCAGCCACCTCCCTGCTCAAATGCTCCCTTCTCCTGGTAGCCTGCCTCTCCTCCACTCTCAGTCTCCACCTAGCTGACCCAAGGGATTCCTGAGGCAAAGGGCTTCTCTCCTGCTGCTCAGTGACTGATGAGGTCACCTGCTTTGAGCCCTGACGTGAGTCTCCTGGACAATAGTCCACTGCAACTATGGAGGAAGATAAGCTCCATAGCGACTGGAATTTCTGATCAAGTGGGATACAGTTTACACCTGTGGGACTCACTATGCAGCTCCCACCTGCTAGAGAATGAGAACTCACACCAAGGAAAGCCATGGGGTTCCCACAGAGCAGAAAGGAGAGTTTGTCTCGTGTGATGCAATTATACCCTTGGATCCAACCCGACCGACACTAGACCATACTCCTGAAGAGCTGAGACCAACGATGTCCTCCTCTGCTCCTTCAGCTGAGAGTCTGTCTCTTGCAAGAGAGTTGCTGAAATGTAGTCAGCAAAGGGACAAGTCTCCAGTCTCTGTGAAGTATTCACAGGGACTTGGTCCTGGGAGCAGTCTGCCTTAACCAAGGTCCCCTATCTCTCTGGATCTTTCCTCCTCTGGAATGCAAAGTTTAACCAAGAGGGCTAGCACCCCAGCAAGTACTAAGAATATGATCTCAGCACCCAATCATCTCCTGCAATGTTTCAAAGACCCCAAAGCAATGCTTAGGATGCACCTGACCTTCCCTTCCAGCAGGTGCTTCCAGCAATGTTACAGAATACAAACAGGGACATGGAAGTTATCTGGAAAGTCGTGGTTCAGGAAAAGTCTACCACTGAAGTTTCTCTCCAGCTCCCTTTTCCACGTCTAGACGGCCAAAAGGTACCAGAGACGGGAGAGATTGCCCTTCCTTGCTGGGCAAGATTTCTGGGGTCCCTGAATGGGCAGCAGGCTGCTGATACACTGAAGAGAAGATGCAAAGGCAATGTCCCCGGGAAATACAGATCTGGGGAGATACTCTGTGGACAAACCACTTGCTATTCAAGCATGAGGATGTGAGGACAAACCGCAGGGCCCACATAAACCCAGATGAGGTAACATTTGTCCCCAAGTCCAGTGTTCCCATGGCAAGATGGAAGATGGAGACAGGAAATCCCAGTTCACAGGCTGTTAGCCTGGTGAAAGGTGGAAGGTAAAGAGATGCTGGAAGCTGTCTTCTGACTTCCACACACATGCAGTAGCACATGGATGACACACACACACACCACACCACACACACATACCCACCCACATATACATACACACAACATAGACATACCCACCACACACACGTACCCACCCACATATATATATATATATATATATATATATATATATATATACACTACACACACACATATACATATACATCACATACACATACCCACCCACATATACATACACACACCACACCACACACACCCACACCACACACGCATACCCACCACACACACGTACCCACCCACATATACATACACACAACATAGACATACCCACCACACACACATACCCACCCACATATACATACACACAACATAGACATACCCACCACACACACATACCCACCCACATATACATACACACACCACACCACACACACACACATACATACTACACACACATACAAACCACATACACACACATACATACACATTAAAAACACACACACATCCCTCATGCAGAGTTTTTTTAATAAACATAAAGTCATAAACTTAATTGTGCAACTTGTGAAGAATCTGTGTATTATTCAAGACCATCTAGGTTACAAGCAGCAGACATGGCAGCTTGAAGAGGATCGAACAACAAAAAGTTACTTGGCTCCTGTTAACAACAAAAATGCATATCCCATCTGCATGGACAGTTGGACGAGGGTGCTTAATGATGTTGTCAGGAAAAGGTCTCTGTCTTTGGCTTCATGTTATTCTCCTGGCCTGCTCCTCTCAACTGTTAACATGGATATCTAACAGCAGCTCCGAATTAGCAAGCACAGGGTAAGGACTGAGTTCCTCCTGATAACAGTGGCACCAAAACTGGGAAGACTGAATACATCTGTGACTCCCATGTGCCAACCTCTGACCAGACCTTGGTCTTGTACACCCATCCATGGGACACAGAGATGGGAAGATCTCCCTGCAGCCCTTGAGCTAAGAGAGATAAGATAGACTGACCAAAAGAAAAGTCAGAGAGCTTCCTACAGAGGGAGGATGGATGCATGGCGAGGAAGGAACAGGTGGACATAGCACAGCTTCTGAGCCGAGTGCAGCCCTGGAGAGAAGTCTTCGGCCTCTATGGTAAGGGGATGGCATCCATGTCTCAGGTAGTGGTGGAAGCCCCGAGATGGGAAGTAAAGAAGACACAGCAGTTCAGCTCCATGTAGTGGGATGCAGACTCAAGCAGGCACAGGGCCCATCTGGGCTTTGTAGGTCTTGAAAGAGCTACCCATCATACATGGGAAGGACCTTGTCCTGGGAGGTCCCTGATGGTCCCAAGGCTGTGCCTGAGCTCCATTTCTTCTCTTCTTCTCTTATAGGCTCTCCTACAACTCCAGAGCACAGTCTGCCTGGGGTGCAGATGCTACCATTACACACATGGACCAGGGACAGCCACAGAGGTGGTGGTTGGCACTGCTGGTGCCCAACAACGTTGCAGTCACTGTAGGACCTCTCCTTCTACTTTGTCCAGTTCTGTCCCATCAACACCTAAGCTCCACACAGTGGAGACCCCTATGACAAAACAACAACCAGAAACAAAACAAAACAAAACAAAAAAACAAAAGGACCTCACAGCTGGATCAGGCCTCCATGTGTGTATCTGACTCACCCTGAATCATGTCCCCAGAGGACCTGCTCAGTTACCATTGTTATCAATTAAAAAGACTCACGTGCGTCCGGCTACACACACTTCAGGTGGAAGCCAAGTCAGAGGATGTTGTCTTTTGTCACGAATATGACTCTCCACTAGAAGCCCATCAGTTCTGTATTTCTCCCAGGGGGAATTTTAATTAAGGATAAATTAAGCTACAGCACACCAAAGAATGACCAACATTCTAAAATGTGTGGGGTTCTGGATTCTATTTGTTTTGCTGGTTCTGTGTCAGGCATTCCAATCATTCCTAATCTCCTTCAAGAACTTTCAAGGGAGCTGGGAAGAGGGCTCAGTCGGTAAAGTGCTTGTTACACCAACATGAGACCCTGAGTTCAAGTCCCAGAGCCCACACTTCTCAAAGCTCGGGGCAGCAGCACGCCCTAGTAATTCCTTCACTAGAGGATAGAGACATGAGGAACCCTGGAGCTAGCTCATCAGCCAGCCTAGCTGAACCAGCCAACTCAGGTCCAGTGAGAGATCCTGTTTTTAAAAACCAGGTAGACAGTGACTGAGGAAGACATTCTAACACTGGCCTCTGGCATCTAATGAACATATATGCACACATGTGTGCACACACATACATGGAACTGAAAGGTTCTAATTTGGCTGAGCTAAACTCCCCCTGGCCCCATTAGCCTCTTTCTACCTTCTTCTCAGGACAGAGATGTCTGATCACCATCGCCTGCAGAACCTTTGTCCTCCACTTTTCTTCTCTGCAGACCAGGAATCGAGTGTGGTACCCACAACCAATGCGAAAGGAAGAGATGTTGTAACAGCACATCGAGGTGCTTATAACTATTATGTCTATAAGACAAGGTTAAAAAACTAATCTTGCTCACCTACCTCAGAATGAAAACATGCAAAAATTACAACCTGTCATTATAATTATTTCACAAAAGTTGTGACAGTCAATAGAGCCAAGTTGTGACATCAGGATAGGGCTCTCCAACAAAGAGCCCCCTAAATCCTTCTCAAGTCCATCCCCTGAAAACATGGAATCATGTCCAGTAGCTCCTATGTTGGGGGTGGGGCACATGCATGCCACGGTACATGTGTGGAGGTCAGAGGACAACTTCTGTGTTGGTCTAGCCTTGCACCTTGTTTGAGACACAGGATCTCTCTCTCTGTCCTCCACTGGTCACACCAGACCAGCTGGCCCATGAGCTGCTGGGATTCTCTTGTCTCTCCTCCCATTCCACCACAGGAATGCTGGGATTACAGACATGTGCTACCCAATCCTGCTCGTCAGAGGGTCTGGGAGTCTGAATTCAGTCCTCACACGTGCACGGCAGGTGCTTTACCACTCAGTCATGTGTCCTGACTTCCAGGTACTTGTAATACACGGCTTTTCACAATCGCTATCACGTCAGCATCCTGCTGGAATAAGCACCAGAATGAGTTTGAATACTCCAGCTGCCCATCCAATGGGCCAGGGATTGTGCTAAATGCTTTACACATCACCTTACTCTCAGGACAAGTCTGTGAGAAACTGCTATTGTCATCCTCATTTCACAGGTGGGGAAACTGGGTATTGAGCAGGTAACAAGACTGTGATCTGAGAATCAAACTCCAGCAACCTCACCCTGAGCCCATCTCCTTAACTATTTCCATGTCATGGTCCAATGTACGAACTGGTGGCCAGGACAATTATGTCACCTACTATACCTACAGCCACATCAGAGTTCCTGGACCACGGCCTTGGTTCTGTTCTCTGGTCTTCCTGGACCTGACCTCCCCTCCCCACCTCTCCATCTTAATACCCAGACTCTACTCTGGCTGCACATTTTCTTCTCTGTTCCACAGTGGCCATTCAGTTCCCTGCCAACTCTAAGACAGACACAAAAGGTGAACTTAATGTGACATCCATGCCCATCTGCAAACTGCCTCCTTCCCCAAAGGGCCCACCGCCTCTTCTCTACTCTTGGAGATGCTGGGACAAGTTTCATCTCAAGATACCACTATACTGTGTATTCTCTCTCCTAGAAGCCGTGAGGCCCATTTCATTTTATTTATTCATTTGAAACTTGGACACTCCCATGTGACGCTGGATAGGAAGATACACATAAATTATTAGCCTAGCTAGAATATCAACCACACAAATACTGTCTCCTTTGAGCCAGTTTAATGCTAGCACAAAGGGCTGGCTGTGTCACTCAAGGGCACAGTCCAGACAGCTCAGAGCCTTCACATTTAGTATGGGATTCAGACTCAGGTCCTCATGCTCCCATAGCAAGCACTTTGTTAACTGAGCTATCTCCCCAGCCCACCACTTTATTGATGACACGATCATCTTTGGATGTTGGTCTCCTCTAAGGTTCTGGTGTGATTCTTACGATAGTGAGAAATGACAGCAAGAATACAGCTGCATCTATCTGTGTATATCTCTTCTCCACACAAACATAGCTGTCCTGAATAGCTTTATGTCAACTTGACACAAGCTAGAGTCATCTGAATGGAGGGAACCTCAGTTGAGAAAATGCATCCCTAAGAGCCAGCTGTAAGGCATTCTCTTTAGTGATTGATGGCAGGGGGCCCAGCCCATTGTGAGTGGGGCTATCCTTGGGCTGGTGGCCCTGGGTTCTATAAGAAAGCAGGCTGAGCAAAGCTGTGGGAGCGAGCCAGTAAGCAGCGCCCCTCCTCGACCACTGCATCGGCTGCTGCCTCCAGGATCGTGCCCTGTTTGAGTTCCTGCCCTGACTTTCTTTGATGATAAACAGTGATGTGCAAGTGTAAGACAAATTCACCCTTTCCTCCCCAGATTGCATTTAGCCATGGTGTTTCATTGCAGCAATAGAAGCCCTAACGAAGACAACGGCCTTTAATGGACTCTATGATAACATAAACAAAATGAACTACTTTTAATTGAAAGACAAACTCCATGCTGAAAAAGGTGAGATTTGTGTTTTGGTCACCAGGCATTTCCTCCACCCTGTGCTATAGCAGCCTATAAAATCCTGCTGAGACAGAGACTGAGGGGGTCATTCAGTCGGTAAAATGCTGGTAATGTAAACATGAGGATATGAGTTCTATCCTGTTTGGTCCATATATGTTACTTGTATGTATGTGAATTCAGGGCTGGCCACTTGGTACTGAATAACCAGATGGGAGGCTCACCCCTGAGGAAGACTATTTCTCCCCTTCTCAGCGTTCCTCAGTCACCAGTGGTCTTTTGTCTAGGGCTGAGGCCATGTGAGCTTGTTCCTTTCACACCAGCCTGTCTATTGGTGTCATCCTGCCTCAGGTCTCCTTTAGGCAGCCATGTTGATGAGATGTCACAGGAACAGCTGCTCTGATCCTTCTAAGAGACACAATCCACACAAACTTCCTACTCCTCTGGCTTGTACGATCCTTCTGCCCCCTCCTCTACTATAATTCCTGAGCCTTAGGATAACTGTGCAGGAGTTGTGTTGTAGACAATGCTATCAGTGGGGCCTGGGCCCACATGATCACTTCTTCTCTGCATTTTGGTTGCTTCTAGTGTTCTGTGATGGTCTCATCTGGTGCAAAGAGAAGTTTCTTTGATGGCGAGTGAGAACTACAGTTATCTGCAGGTATAAGTGTTTAGAATGTAGTTAGGGATTGTGCTGGTTTAGTAAAATGGTGGTTGTCATGTTCTCCTCCAAGATCTATGACTTACTAGGCATGATTTCCTTGCTGTTGAGTGGGCCAACCAGAGAGCTCTTGGTTACTGCCAAAGCATGCATGCCACTAGCATGCCCTTAGGTTTATCATGCCATGCTGGCCATTGCTGTAGTTCATAGGAACCATAGGTTGGTGAGACTATTGATTGCTTCCCTCCCTTGGAAGCTTGGATGTCACTTTCTTGTACCATGAGAACTAGTCTTCAGGGAGGAGGCTGTCTGGTCAGATCTAGTTCAGATCATCTGAGTCCTGTGTCTGAAGTTCATAGTGTTTTCAGCAATAGGGACTGTGGTAGTTTAAAAGTAATGGCCCCCCCGCCGGGCGGTGGTGGCACACGCCTTTAATCCCAGCACTCGGGAGGCAGAGCCAGGCGGATCTCTGTGAGTTTGAGGCCAGCCTGGACTACCAAGTGAGTCCCAGGAAAGGCGCAAAGCTACACAGAGAAACCCTGTCTCGAAAAACCAAAAAAAAAAAAAAAAAAAAAAAGTAATGGCCCCCATAGTCTCATAGGGACTCACACTCACAGGATTAGAAGGTGTGGCTTTGTTGGAGTGGATATGGCCTTGTTGGAGGAAGTGTGTCACTGTGGAGGTGGGCTTTGAGGTTTCCTGTGCTTAGGATACTGCCTAGTATCTCAGTCAATTTTCTGTTGCTTGCAAGAGGTAGGACTCTTAGCTACTACATCAGCACCACATCTGCCTGCAAGCTGCCATGGGGATCCACCATGATGATAATGGACTGAACCTCTGAATTGTAAACAAGCCACCCCAATTAAAAGTTTTCTCTATAAGAGTTTCCTTGGTCATGGTGTCTCTTCACAGCAATAGAAACCCGAACTAAGATAGGGACTAACCTTCTACCTCTGGAGGTAACCAAGAACAACAGCAATAGCTTGTAATGTTTTGGGGAGTCTCTTGGACAATGATAACTAACAACCCAAAAGTGGCCTTCTTATGCCTGATTTTTGTTACATAGTCTATGGTTTTTGTGGAGGCTATTCAACCCAGGTAGGTAAATTTAATTTGAACTGTATATGGATATGTATATATAGAGTTAAATATTGTGTGATTTTAGGTAAATAGAGAATAGTGTAATTTCTTATGACTTTTTCAAACATCCTTTGGTTTATTTGTTTTGAATTTTTATTTTTTGTTTTATTTTTAGACAGGATCTCCCTATGCAGCCCTGGCTACCCTGGAACTCACTATGTAGACCAGGCTGTCCTTGAACTGACAAGGATCCATCTGCCTCTGCCTCTGGAGTGTTGGAATTAAAAGTGTTTTTATTAAAACCATGCCTGAGCCTGGTGGTGGTGGCACACACCTTTAATTCCAGGACTTGGGAGGCGGAGCCAGGTGGATCTCTGTGAGTTTGAGGCCAGCCTGGTCTACAAAGTGAGTTCCAGGAAAGGCTCCAAAGCTACACAGGGAATCCCTGCTTCGAAAAACAAAACAAAAACAAAAACAAAAAAGAAATTAAAATTAAAAACACACACACACACACACAAAAAAAAACTATGCCTAGCTTCCTCAGACATCTTAACTGTTGTTTTATCTTCCTCCCTCCCACCTCTTCTACATCAGCCTATCACTCTTCTTCTGTATTGGCCTCCCTCCTCCTCCCTAATTAAAGCCTCTGCTCAGGGTCCTCCAATCTGGAAACAAGGGTGAGAATGTCTGAAACAGGTCTGGTCCACTTCACCCTCTGATCAAAACAGAATGCAAACCTCAACAATGTCATGAGAGAGAAGATGGGATTTCATTTCCTCCACTCAGTGCTTTTACCCTAGAAAGCTAAAGATGGTGGGCCATTGGATAGCAGAACCATTTCTAGCTACTTTGCATTTCCTTCCTTGAAACTACCTTTAAGAGTCTGGACCACAGAGGAGGAAGAGGACAAAACAGAATTCATTTCTAATTGAATAAAATAACAAAATGAAGCACAGACAGAAATCTGCCTACTCCCAGGATCTTACGTGCTATGAGTCCAAGGCTGAGGCCATCCTGAGCGTGAGTGAGGGGAGCCTGGGTCTGCCCAGCAGACTCCTTCAGTCAAAGCCCTTGGTGTACAGTTAAACGTGAGGTTGTCTGGTTCATTCACAGTGCTTGCTGAACAACATCAAAGGAACCCTCAGCCCTGCAAACCACACTGAGGGAAAGTTTAAAAGGAACATTTTCCTGCTCATATTAGAAACTCAATTTATATTCTCAGAGTCTAGAAGAGTAAATCACTTCACCAGATAAATTAATAATAATAATAAATGGGATGGAGATATAGCTGAGTGGTAGAAAGAAATTCTACTTTGTATGCTAAAACCCTGGGTTCAATCCCTAGAATAAAAATAATATTAGTAATCAGTTATAATAATAACAAAGACATTGTGTGATTGGCATTATGTGTCAATAATCAATATTGAAGCAATCATTAATCCAAATCCTAAGCATTTTTAACAAAATTGTACGCCACTGGAAGTAGAAAGGGAACTATTAGGGAAGAGGAAGGGGACGGGAGGAGGAAGGAAGACTCGAGAGAATAACGTGGGAGGGACTCTGGGGATATGAACCAAGGACAGTGTATGCCTTCATGAAAATGTCGTAAGGAAACCTATTGTTTCATAGAGTGGGTAACACTGATAAAAAAAATCTCAAAAGATTGTATACCATTTTGTAGATCATAGGGAAAATATTGAAAAAGTAAAAATCACAGTGAACTTCATGGAAATGACCGAAAGGCTTAGTTTAAAGCATGGGCGCTTTGCCTAGGAATAGGCTCACACAATAAAGTTCTTGCCACACTAGCCCATAAGCTCCCGAGCCCCTGGAAACAGTCAGGTGTGGCAGTGAACACCTGTGCTAGCAGCCTGGGGAAGCAGAGACAAGAGGGTCCCTGGGGCTTGCTGCCCAGCCAATCTAACCTAATCAGCCAGCTCCATGTTCAGTGAGGGACCCTGTCTCAAAAAACAAGATAGATGGCTCCTGAGGAACAACACCTGGGGTTAGCTTCCGGTTTCCACACGCACAAAATGCACCTGCATGTAGGTATGGACACACACCAACACTTGCACACCCCTGTATATATCCCCTCCCACACACACATACATGCACACAAAGAAATAAAATGCAGTTCACTATTTTTATAGAGGCAAACTTCGATTTCTCCCTTTCTCTTTTGCATGAGTGATTTCTCAGGAAATTGTTTAAGGCATTATGACAAGAAGTTTCTAGAAGATTACAGTGAGGACTTTCAGCTGAGGAGCCGAGGAACGGGAGCCTTCCCTGATTTCACAGTGACAGTAGTGTCCATCTGACCCCCTGAACCCCCTACCATTCTCCAGTGTGCCTGGTGTTCTCCACACATCATTGACTCCCAACTTTCTTCCCCCTGTTATGTTCTGAGTCCGTTTGTTTTCTTTCCCAGACTTCATTCAACTCAGCAAATGTATATTAAGCAGCTACTCTTGCAAGATGCTGAATCACTTTATCTCCCTTTGTAACAGTTTAATTCCTGATCTCCTTAGTGAGCAAACATCCCTGTTGGTTCTGACTACGGTTGGGGCAGAAGGTAGGGAAGGGCAAGTTCTCATGAAATACCAAGACAGACCCAAAAAACTAGAGAGATAAAACAAAATCCCCGTGTATCTATTTCCCACTAGAAAGAACAAAACGTTAATAAAATTGACATCTCGTGTGTACCCCTTCCCTGTTCACATCCCTCTCCCCATCACTCCCAAAATAAATAGGGCTTTTTTATTATTCTCATGTATTTTAAAATATTTTTACCAGGTTTGCTCATATCCAATACACAATTGGATACATACAGTATTGCTTTATTTTTCTATTATTTATTTTAGAATAACATTCAAATAACATGGATGTTTTATAGATCTTTGTTCGTGTATGTGGTATCCATGATTTGCATGGGCATATATGTAGGTGTGGAGACCAGAAGTCAATTTTGGGTGACTTCCTCAACTGCTTCTTTATCTTTGGTTTTTCTTTTTGTTTTGTTTTGATTGGTTGCTTACTTGGTTGCTTGGTTGGATTTTGGACTTTGGGTTTTGTGTGTGTGTGTGTTGGAGAAAAGGCCTTTTGATGAACCTGGAGCTCGTGGATTCTACCAGACTGGCTGACAGGTCAATGACCTTCAGGGGTCCTCCCATATCTCGCCCTCCCCCTCTGCACTGCTGTTACAGGTGTTTGTTGCTCCACCCCGATTTGTTGTGTGGATTCTGGTGATGTGAACCCGAGTCCTTCCTACCTGAACAGCAGGCACTTTACCAACTGAGCCAGCTCCCCGGCCCTGTTTTCTATTTCCTCGGCGTGCATGGTTTTTGCCACATCACCACTTTGGTTTGCTCTTTTGCTCAACATTGTCTAGTTGACAATGAATATCTGCAGCCCTGGTTTAGTCCATAATCATTCCATTGTCAAATTCACCCCAATTCCTTTATCCAGTCTCTTTTGGGCTGGACGTAAGTTAATTCTAATGTCCTTGTCATTACAAATCACACGGCTGGGAACATTCTCGTGGGGAATCTTTGCATGCATTCACAGTGTCCTCTCGAGCTTCCCCTGCACGCAGGACTGGCAACACTCCTAAGGCTCAGTGATGCTTCCCTCAGCCTGAACTTTGGCCCTCTTCCATCTCACCCACCACTTAAAAGGACCCAGCCGGGCCTCTTTGATCAGTGAGGCCTACAGTACAGCCTTCAATAAAAGCCCCCCCTGCCCCCCTTGTCCTTCTGCTGCGTCTCACCCGGTATGGAGCCCGGAGGTCGCTTCCCCGCACTGTGTATCTCAGTGCAGAGTCAAGCCATGGCTTTGGGATTTTATACATTTCTGACCCACTGCTTGTTCCCTTAACACAAAAGAGCTCATGCTCTCCTGAGAAATTAATCTGAGTTTCCATTGCATTTTACAAGAATGAGCATGTCAGCCTGGGTGGTCTATTTTGTGGCTGATTCTTACTAATCCCCTGTCCCGTGACCATGCTGATGACGTCATGACCCTCTTGCTCATGGCCATCCCAGACTTGCTTGGTTCCATTGGCTGCTTTCTTTATCATTTCCCCTTTCTGTACTTCCAGATGTCATTAGATATGCCCCTATATGCACTTTTAGAATTTCCTGCAGACACTTGGGGAAAAGGCTCTATGAAGAGCCACTCAGGAAGAATGGTTGGAAAATATTTAATACAAGAGTAAGGACTGTATTTCCTATAATAATATAATATAATAATAATAACAGGACACAATACAAACTTTTCTGGTTCTCTCTCTCCTTTTCCTTCTTTCCTTTCTTTCCTTCCCCCTTCCTTCCTTCCTTCCTTTCTTCCTTGTTTCCTCCCTTCCTTCCTTCCTTCCTTCCTTCCTTCCTTCCTTCCTTCCTTCCTTCCTTTCTTTCTAAGAGAGTCCCATATAGCCCATTCTGGCCCTGGCCCTGAATTCCCACATAGTCATGGATTACCTTGAACTTCTGATCCTCCTACCTTCACCTCCTGAGTGCTGAGACAATAGTTGTGTATCACCATGCTTGGTGTATGCAATGCAGGGGATCAAGCCCAGGGTTCCATGCATGCTAAGTGATCTCTACCAACTGAACTACATCCCTTCTTGAACTTTCTAGAAGTCTTTATTTGCCTGGATGCAGAGGGTTTGTAAAATGATTTTATAAGAAGTGAAGTTTAAATAAAAACTATGATAGGGATAAGGATATTTGAAAAATAAAGACATTAAAATATACTCAACCAACAAGCAAGTGTAATAAATTGTTGACAGCCAAAATTGCTGTCAAAGTCACATACAAATGACTAACCTTTACAAATTGATATCATTCAAGACAACACAGGATCTACTCATCATAACAACCACATAAAGCTTGTAACTAAAGTATATATATATATATATATATATATATATATATATATATATATATATATTCATGCTTTATATATTATAAAATTAGGATTAGGAAGGAAGGGAAGTAGATAGAAAATTTATCACTGGGGTGAATAGAGGGTAACTATCCCATCTGATCACACATGTGCAGACACATGAACACACACACACACACACACACACATTCACAGAATGTGAGCATACTCTGGCATGTGTGACTGAAACTTTCAAGCACACCACATTTTGCCTTTTTATACTATAAAACTCCAGAGGTGTTTGCTTTCATTACTGGGACAATTATGCAAATGTATTCTATTTAGTGAGTTCTTATCATGATCACACATTCACATTGGGATGGATGGATTGGATGAATGGATAGATGGATAAATAGACTTGAAGACTAACTTTCTCACCAGACAGTGGTGGTACACATCTTTAATCTCAGCACTTAGGAGGCAGAGGAAGGCAGATATGTGTGAATTTGAGGCCGGCCTGATCTACAGAGACAGTTCCAGGACAGCCAAGGCTACATAGAGAAACCTTGTATCAAAAAAAAAAAAAAAAAAAAAAAAAAAAATTAAAAATAAAAATAAAAAACTTTCTTTCTTTGATAACAGATGATTAGAAAATCTTTCTGAGGTTCAGCATGTAAAAGCACTTGCCACACAAGCCTAATAATCCGAGTTTAATAACTGGAACCCACATCTGAAAAAAGAATCAGAGTACACATCACAGAAGCAGAAACAAGAGAGACTCTGCCTCAACAAGACAAAGGCAAGAACCAACTCCCAAAAGTTGTCACATGCATGTGCTGCCCTCCACCCAAACACACAATAAATAGATAAATTTTTAAAATGTGAGGTTTGGAATTAAAACTTCTGTTATTATTTGTATGGATACATATATGGAAATAATTGATGATAGATAGCAAATTGATGATACATGATAGATAGATAGATAGATAGATAGATAGATAGATAGATAGATAGATAGATAGATAGATAGATGATATATAGAATGTTTAATCAAGACTGTCCATCTGTTTCATAGATTTACTATTTCCTTATAGATAGATAGATAATGATATATAGGATGTTTAATCAAGACTGTCCATCTGTTTCATAGATTTACTATTTCCTTATAGATAGATAGATAGATAGATAGATAGATAGATAGATAGATAGATAATATATAGGATGTTTAATCAAGACTGTCCATCTGTTTTGTGGATTTGCTATTTCCTTCTGCATCTCCTTTAACTTTTGTATCTGCAGCCCCAGAGCAGGAGGAAGTACTTGGATGTGGGAATTTCCTGCTTTGTTATCTCTGAAGCTCAGTTGATAAAGCCAGGCCATGCTCAGCCCCTAGGAGGTCCCCCATCTTCCCTCATTCTTGTCATCTGAGCCCTTCCAGCGTGGCCAGCTGTCTCCTTCAGACAAAGAGGTCCACAGTCACAGAAACGTCCAGAAAAGACGTGGAGGAGCAAAGACACACTACATTCACTGTCTGCCACCATGCTGATCTTACACACCACAGTCACAGCAACCTCCAGAAAAGACGTGGAGGACCAAAGACATGCTACATCCACTGTCTGCCAACGTGCTGGTCTCACACCTACCACAGATCCATGAAGTCTCTCCACGAAAAGAGATCAGCACTTTTGCAACTGGCCATTGAACATGAAACTAGAATACTCAAGTAAGGAAAAATAATAGCTGAGCGAGACATTCAGGGAAGGTGCCGGTGCTCCTGACTTAATAGCTCTTCACCTTGTTGGATTTCCATTGTATTGATCCCATTTTAGAGATAAAGAAAGTGGGGTTTCCAAGAGGCCAGATCAGTTATGGGTTAAGAGTGGAGCCTTCCAGGTGTCTGATTTCCAAGCTGTCACTCTGTCAGGTTCACTGAATTCCTCAATGACCCTCCTTGTCCATCCTGATCCTTCCATCTGTCACCCAGCGGCCCAGACCATATCACCTTGTGCACAGTAATTCGAGATTAAGTAACAGTTTTAAAGAACCATGTGAAATATTTATAGGCATGTTACATGTCCTTCAATGCATGGAGACCTGTGCTTCCTGTCTGTAAAGAGCTCGTGGCTGTGGGATTTCACCAAGACTTTCCGAGAGCACAAACACAGGCTACAGGAGAGCAGGGCAAGGACCTGTGTGTCTCTTCTATGTGTGAGATGTCAAAGCTGGGGAGCACACTTAGTTTGCAAAGTGCTTGCCTGGCACGCTCAAGGACCTGAATGTGACTCCCAGCATGGACCTAAAAAGTCAGGCACAGTAGTGAATGTGCCTGTGACCCCAGCACTGAGGAGACAGAGGCAGAAAGATCCCAGCGACTCACTGGTCAGCCAGCCTGACCAGCTTGGTAAGCTCCAGGCTCAGTGAGAGACCCTGTCTCTAAAACCAAAGTGAGGGACACCTGAGGAAGAGTTCCCAGTGTTGTCTTCAGGCCTTCACATGCACACATGTGCACATGCACCCCCCCCACACACACACACATGAGTACTTAGACACACCAAAAACGGGGGAGGGAGGGAGAAAAGGAGGCAATTAGTTAAGGAGGAAGCTTCAGCAAGATCAAGATTGACATTTCAGATCTAGACTTTAACATCCCTGAGGTCCAAATGTCCCCTCCCTGGTATTCCAGCAGGCACATCATTGTTCCACTATAAAAGAGAAGAGTGGCCCGACCAGGTCAAGCAAATGTTTTCAAGACATTGTGGGGTTCCCAGGTACACACTGTGTATCAAAACAGACCTGGAAAGCGAAGGCATGCGATAGAATCAGTGTCAAGCCAAAGAAAGGCAACAGGAAATAATAAGATAACCTAGAAACCAAACACACACACACACACACACACACACACACACAGTGCCCTGGAGGTATCAAGGAGAGGATCTCTTGCCAGAGTCTGAGGGGGCAGAGAGCAGGCCTTCCTCAGCCATCTGTGTGAACTGTGTGAACGCACCTTCCTCAGAATTCTAGACAGAGGCCGGGCAACCTCACTCCCAAGTGGCAAGAAAAGAAACATCTCCATCATAGCACAGGCCAAGTCGAGACTCCATAGCATAGAGAGAGTTGAGACTTGGAGAGAGGGCATTTATTTATGCAAAGGGTCCTCCAGATGGAGTAGTCAACCTCACCCTAGAGGGTGGGGTGTTGTTGCTGTTTTAGTTTGTTTTTAAGATTTATTTTATTTTTAATTATATATAGAGATACAGATATAATTTTTGTTTCTTTTGAGATAAGGTAACCTGTAGCCCTTATCTCAAGCCTTCAAACTTGTTCTGACCTTGAACTCCTTAATCCTCCTGCCTCCACTTCCCAAGTGCTAAAATCACAGGTCTGTGCTACTGCAGCCAGTTAATGCTATAAAACCCAGCATTCCATGCAAGCTAGGCAAGCGCTGTACCAACTCGGCTGCATCCTCAGCCCACTTCTATATGTTTTAATAAAAAAATTAAAACTGCATAAATAGATATCGTGGGAGTCATCACTGAGTTCCAGGCCATACCCCAGGCCACACAAGTGAGTGGAAATCAGGAACCCAGACCTTTGAACTCATAATGACTGTATCGGTTCCCCCCAGCAAGGACAGCTAACTTTTTCAGAGTCTTCTCTAGTAATGCTGGTGGTTGTACAATCCAGCAAGACGAGGTGGCTGCTAGAAGAATCCAAACAACCAGCCGGCTGAGTCTGGGTCTCGTGTATCCTGTGCAAACACGCGTTGGAGCAGTCTCCTGAGCCCTGCTGCTCCTCTTGTTTCTGGAATACCAAAGACAGTAAGAAATAATCCCTGGAGCTGGGCTGTAGTCCAGCTGGTAGAGTGCTTGTCTAACGTTCATGAGGCCCCAGATTTCATCGCCAGCACGTCATAAACCAGGTATGATGATGCATGCCCATGATCCCAGCCCTGGAGACACAGAGGCAGGAGGATCATAAGTGCACAATCGTCCTCAACTACGTAGGGAGTTTGAAGTCAGCCTGGGCTAGAGACTCTGGGAAGGAAGGAAGGAAGGAAGGAAGGAAGGAAGGAAGGAAGGAAGGGGTAAAGAAAAGATATATATGTGCATGCATGCATGCATGCGTGCGTGCGTGCGTGCGTGCGTGCGTGCGTGCGTGCGTGCGTGTGTGTGTGTGTGTGTGTGTGTGTTCTTCTAACCCAGCAGGATCACCTAAACAAAAGAAGAAGAAGAAGGAGGAGGAGGAGGAGGAGGAAGAGGAGGAGGAGGAGAAGGAGAAGGAGAAGGAGGAGAGATTAAAGGCCCACAGGAGAACTGGGATGGAAGGTACTAGGGCCAGACTCAGTGGCAGCATTTAACCAGTGCTTATTGGGGGCTTACATTACATCCCACCTTGGGGAGAAAATAAGAAATGTTTACATTTGGCAAAATCTCTAACCAGGGGAAGGAGATTAACTCAGCATAGCGTGATTGCATACCTCTGACTAGAGCTGAGGGGGGACGGGCAGGATTCCGAGCTGCTGAGGCGGCTGGCATCCCCTGGGCAATACTGACCGAACCTCACCGTTGACTGTGTCCACCCATGACCCTCCAACCCTGCCACCGCATCTCCATTGGCTAGCAGTCACCCTCAGAGCCCAAAAGATTCCTTCTTGTGGCTAAGATGCTGTGCCCGCCATCCTTGCCTCCAAGAGCGGAAGAATCATTGCTAAGCTCTACGGACCTGCCTCTGTCCTAAGCGGTTTTCCCATCCCCGCCGCGGTTCTGGCAAACCCACCCTCCCTTGCCGTTTGCCTTTGCTGCCATTGTTCTCTTTGTAGGGTAGGGTCTAGTGCCCGGGCTTCAGAGACAAATCCATTCAGAGGCACCCTCCTCCCACCGGAGTCCATCAAAGGGAGCTCTTCTGGGTAAAAGGCTCCTGGAGCTGGGGGCAGCTGTAAGAGCCACACCAGCTGCTCTCCCAGGTCAATAGGTCAAGCCTGACAAACAACCGAGCTCATATTTCTGACCCTCAGCGTCTCTATAAACTTCAGAAGCAATTTTAGGTAGTGAGATGACACTTGGAAAAAAAAAAAGGACCTAAAATGTGGTCCCTTTATATGTAATAGCAACATGGGAATTTCAACGGCCAGCTAAGGACTGGGGACGTGGCTAAGCTGGAAGGACGTTTGCCTGGCATGAAGCCTTGGATTCAAACCACATACACTGGGAATAGTAGTTCATGCTTTTAATCCCAGTACTTGGAAGGTGGACATAGGAGAACACAGAATGGGTATTGCATAACGAGTTTGAAGAAAACCTTGATCACGAGAAACCCAGCTTATGTATATACATGTTGTGTGTCTGTAAATCAGAGGAGCCTGGATCTTCAGTCATGAAAGTGAGTAGGAAGAGAGAAGCAAAGAGCACATTTGCAGATCTCTCTGTCTCTGTCTCTCATGTGTGTGTCTGGGTGTGTGTGTCTGTGTCTGTGTGTCTCTGTGTGTCTGTATCTATGTCTGTGTCTGTGTCTGTGTGTCTGTGTGTCTATGTGTGTGTCTGTATCTATGTCTGTGTGTATGTGTGTCTGTATCTGTGTCTGTGTGTATGTCTGTCTGTGTGTGTGCTGTGTTTATGTCTGTGTGTGTCTGTGTGTGTGTGTCTGTGTATGTGTCTATGTGTGTGTGTGTGTCTATATGTGTCTATGTGTCTGTGTCTGTGTGTATCTGTGTCTGTCTGTGTGTGTCTATGTCTGTGTGTGTGTCTGTGTCTGTGTCTATGTGTCTGTGTGTGTGTGTGTGTGTGTGTGTGTTAGGCCAGAGATCATCCTTGGATGTCATTCCTCAGGTCCATCCATCTTGCCACAGTTTGCCACAGGGTCTGACCTTGGCCTGGAACTCTCCAAGTAGGCAAGGCTAGATGGCCAGTAAGCCTCGGTAAGCCTGACCCAAAATACTCAACCCTGGGAGTTGATATTAACAAAAAAATAGTAAATCAAGAGTGAAATTAAACTAAAGGGTCTGCAGAGATGGTTCAGCAGTTGAGAGCAGGTACTGCTCTTGCAGGGGACCTGAGTTCAGTTCCCAGCAACCACATGACATCTCAAACCATCCGTAACTTCACTTCCAGGGACTCTAACGCCCTCTTCTGGCCTTCCCAGGCATTAGGCATACATGGGATATACACTTACATACGTATAGGCAAACCTCATATACATAAAACAAAAATAAATCTTTTTTATTATTAAAGTGAAGGTCAGAAGGGACAGTTTGATGGGACGCAAGTGTCTTTGATTAATCACTTCCTCCAAGGACAGTGTGGGAGAGAACACAGTGATGTCATCAGCCTGTCGTTCATTTCTCTCTCACTGCCTCCCCCACTTGGCTCTGATCTCAAAAACATCAAAGCGGCTTTCTACATTTTCCCAGAAAACTCTTCCTACGTCATTTTCATCTACTCCTATGTGTGTGTGTGTGTGTGTGTGTGTGTATGTGTGTGTGTGTGTGTGTGTGTACAAGTATGCACACATGTTTGCACGCATGTTTGGGCTCAGGGGTATGCAGATATGTGCGCATGCATGTAGCGACTAGCGGTCAGTCTTGACTATGGTTCCTCAGACACCATCCACCTTGCTTTGCTTTTCATTTTTGGTGCTGTTTGCTCTTTGGGGTTTGGTTTAGTTTGGTTTTGATATTTTGCTTTGTTTTGTTGTTGAGACAACTGGCCTAGGACTCGCCTTGCAGACTTAGGCTGGCTGGCCAGGGAGTCTCTGCCACCCCAGCATTGGGGTTACCATCCACTTATTTTTAAGTCTGGGGAGACGAAATCAAAGCTAATAAGCATATTCAGTTCTGTGGGAGCACGGTGACTACTCCACGGCCCCTAGATAACTAGCGAAGGAGAGGCTTCTCTTGGTCAGCCTCCATCGAAGTTCCCTGCCAAAGCACAGAGCTAAAGAGAGCCCAAAGGCTGACTCAGACAGTGGGGTGACAATTGCTCTCAGGAAGAAGCCAACGATTCAAACAATGATGTGCATTATGAACAAAGAAAATTCGCATCTTTTCTGCCAAGTGTGATGAAAGACACGAGACACTTAACTGGGTCGTCTAATGGCAGAGGTGTCCTTAGGTGGACATGACAGCCATTAGAATTTCAGAAAGGGTCCAATCTTAGAACCATCCTCCCTGGCCTGGCCCACCCCATCCCCATGAAAACAATTTAGGAACCAACAGGACAGTCCTTGGAAACTAGGTCAAACATGAAAACATGCATTGATAGTGAATTCCAAGTTGGACAGCCAGAAGGCCTGTCCCCTGCCTTCATAAGCACAAGTGTGCAGGGATTCTTGGATCAGTGCTGCCTTTGTGTCCTCAGTTGGCCCTCCCATTCCAGTGTCAAGACCTCTCTCTAACTCCTTTGTACATACAGTTTGAAAAGCGCATCCACATTTTCAAAGGCCTCAGCCAAGAACTGTCCTCCTGTAAAACCAAGGCTTCCCACCCCAACATAAACGCTTGAATCCCCCAAGAGGGAGATTTATGTCTTCAAATCTGCAACTGTTTATGACTACAATTGACAGCTGGCTGAGAACAGAACAAGTTCAGACTTTTAAAATGTGGATCAGTGCTGTTGTGGTTATTCAGCTAATGGAATACTGAAGTTCTTTCTCGCTGTGTATTTACTTACTCATTGGATACTTAGTGACCTGAGCCCGGGGGACGTTCCATGAAAAACAATCCCTTCTTTCAAAAAAGCTCGCTGTTCTGGCCCAGTCTACCTTCCCTAGCCTCAGAGTTGACTTTTAGGTTTATTGTAGAGCTTAAACTAGGAAAGCACCAAATGACCATCTGAATCGGGCTGGGGCAATGGCTCAGTCGGCAAAGAGCTTGCCTTGCAAGCATGCAGACCGGAGTTGAATCCATGCACTCATGTATAAAGCCAGGCACAGTGGCAATTGCTTGTAATTCCAGCATGCGGGAGACGGAGACAGGCGGATTCCCAGGCTCACTGACCAGGCAATCTAGCCTGCTTGGTAAGTCCCAGGGACCCCATCTAAAAAGAATAATGATAAGATGCACAACATCTGAGGGCTGACAGTTGTCCTCTGGCCTTCACATACATGCATACATGTGCGCATCTCCACCTAGACATACACATATCCATGCGCATAGGAACACACGTGGACACACAAGTCCATAGATAAGTAAATCAGTAAACAAATGAAAAAATAAATAAAAATAGAAATTCATTCCAAAACTAGCTTTGAAACTTACAGTCAACTCTACTCCAAGGGTTCCAGGGGTGACAAGCTGGGGCTGCTTAAGTAAAAGATCTTTGTAAAGCCTAAAGCACCTTAATAATGTAATATAGATGGTCTCCCTCTACCCAGCTCTCAGCATTTGAAAAGCATCAGCCGGAAGATTAAGTGTACTTTGAAATTTTAAGGACCGTAGACAGCCTGGAATATCTGTCCCTTTTTGTCACACCAAGAGAAGGGAACATTTTTGAAGGACAAAGAACAAGAGGATAGTTCATTTGTGTCTTTTTAGTCTTTGTGTGTGTGCACATACGTGTTCATGTGTGTAAGTGCAGATGAGTGCAGGCCACAGCCTACAGACGACAGCCTGGGATGTTTGTCCTCGTGTTCCACCTCCTATGACACCAGCTCTCTCTTGTCATTCGTTGGTGAACACGCCAGGCTAGCTGGAGAGAGGGCAGTTTGATTCTTGTAGGGCAGAGAAATAGATAAAGGTAGTTGGAACACTGAGATGAGCAGGGGTGTTGGAAGGCTCAAAGATATCCAAACATTGTCTCAAATTTCAACAGAAAAAGAAATCAGACTCTGCAAAAAAATATCTCAAACCCAAACCTTGACCCTGGGCAAAAACTGAAAGCTCTTTATCGGAACAGTTGTTAGCATGTGGAAGTACTTCCAGGGTGGGCAAAGTAACATGCCAAGTGTTTTCCCTGTGTTGATCCACACATACCCTCTAAGAAGTCAGTGATAAGCAATTATCACACATGTAGTTCTTAGAACAGAGCTTAGCGTGTAATGAATACTAAACACATGGCTGTTATCAGCCCTATTCTATAGGAGTGGGAACTAAAGAGAGTCAGGTAACTCACATTTACACAGTGAGTTTAAGCGGCAAAGCTGAACGGCTTGATCTCAAAACACAGAGGAAAAACATCTTGAGTGAACTTCAATTTAACTTAAACTGTTACCATTCTTTGGACAGCTAATTCAACTCAGCAAACACTTCTAAGTGCCTACTTTGATGAAAAGACCAAGTTCTGGGAGAAACTAGACCTGAGTTACAGTCATTGCTGTGTTTCCAATCAATTAATTAGCTGACTGATTCAGACTTTCTAGAGAATAAAGATACACAGCGGTGTCTGTTCGACCAGTGGAGAAGGACATGCTTGAATAACTGACTACCTGCCTGGTCTGATATGGATGACAATAGAAGGATGTACTGGAGCATGCTGGGGGACTTCAGTCCCACAGATCAGGAGAGAATGATCTGAGCTACGGTTCTCCCCATAGTGTCAATGTCAGACGCTCTGGAGCATAACCAGGTAGGGAGGAGCTGTGCTCTCTCCGCATAATAAGGCAGAGTTACTCATCTGCTGGAAATAGGGTTAAGGTCACCTTAATAGGAAGAATATGAATTTCTCCTGTTGGCCAGATGGGGGCCTTTGGAAAGGGATGGATGAGTCCCAGGGGTCCTCAACTATATTTGAATGCTTATACTTTGCGAGAAAAAATAATCCAGCCTGGAGATGAAGCTCCCACTGCCTATCTCTCCCAACTCCCAGCCCTCAAAGTCTCTTAAGCCAGATCTCACCGGGAAGTGAGGTATCTTAGATCAGGGATTTAAAAGCCCTGCCTTCTCCACCGTCAAATCTCCCCTCCACCCTTCTACCTAACCAACAAAAGCTTTGGGGAAATCACAAAAAGCCCTCCAAAACTGACTCCTTAAACTCTGAATGGAGCTTGAGTTGTGACTCAGCTAGTAGTGTATTGGTATAGCATTTTTTAAAAATAATTTTTTAACTTTATTTTATGTGTGTTGGTATGAAGGTGTCAGATCCCCTGGAACAGTTAGAGACAATTGTGAGCTAGTATGTGGGTGCTTGGAATTGAACCCAGACCCCTTGGAAGAGCAGCCAGTGCTCTTAACTGCTGAGCCATCTCTCCAGCCCCAGGTATAGCATTCTTGAAACCTTGGGTTTGATCCCCAGCACCACATAAACCAGCTTTGGAGGTGCACACCTGTAATTCCAGCACTCAGGAGGTAGAAGCAGGGGGATCAGAAGTTCGAGGTCATCCTTCACTATCTAATTAGTCCCAGGCCAGCCTGAGACCCATGAGTCCTTGTCTTCAAAACACCACAAAACCCTTCAATGACTCTCCTAGAGGAGCCACTGGTTGTGTTGGAGCGGTAACACAACTGTCATTTGGAAAAACTAACTCACTTCCGGAAGCTCGCCCATCTCGTGCAGCAATGGCCAGAGGAAAGTTCTAGCTTTTGATACACGTGTGGAAGCTTTTAGGCTCCAAAGAAATTTCCTAAGAGGAAGCGAGGGAGCTGGCTCAGCCAGTAAAACACTTGTTGTAAAAGCATGAAGACCAAGTTCAATCCCCAGAATTCCCCTAAAAAATAAGCCAGGCATGGTACCGTGCACTTGTAACCTAGCACTGGAGGAAAGAGACCAGTGGATCTTTGAGGCTCGCTGGTGAACCAGCCTCGCCTACTTGGGGAAAGACCATGTTTCAAAAAGCAAGACCTGGGCTGGTTGAGACGGCTCAGCCAGTAAGGACCCTTGCTGCCAACCAGACCACTTGAGTCTGATAGTGGCATCTCGTGGTAGAAGGAGAGAACTGACTCCTGCAAATTGTCCTCGGACCACACTGAAGCCATTTTGTGCTCACACACACACACACACACACACACACACACACACACACACACACAGTGTTTGCTATTGAATTGAGTCCACTATGGGCAATTGTATTTCAAATTTCCTACTAAAGCGGATGGGTAGATAGCCTTAACAGCAGCAGCAGCAGCACTCAGCAACAGGTTAGAAAAACAATCTAGTCTCCACTCTTGAGCCCCTGATCTACCATTTGCATTTTAATAAGATGACATTGTGACCCAGGCCTTGGAAAGGCAGGAGGCATTTGTCCTTCTCTGGACCAGGAAGCACTTGATCTTTTTTTGAGACAGATTTCCTGCATGCCAAGTTGGCCTCAAAATGTGCAGGTGAGGACGACCCTGAATGTCAGATCCTTCTGCCTCCACCTCTCAAGTGCTGGGATTGAAAGTATACGTCATCATGCTCTCTCTGTTTATATGGCTCTGGGGACCTAAACCAGGGCTTCGTACATCCTAGGCAAAAAGGCTCTACCAGCTGAGGGGTATCCCCAGCCCATATTTGCTGTTTTGAGTTTCCAGTCTAAACATATTCCCAGCGCTTGAGAAAACTATGAAGAAGAAAAACTGGGCCCAGCCCTGAAGGTGGGAATGATCTGAGGGACTGATCATGATGGGAAACAGATCACCCAGGCTGAGGGGTGAGCATCCATCACGGATGTGGTCAATACCTAGCTCTCATGAACACAGGAGATACTTGTAGCCATTTAATAACCAGTTGACATCACAATCAGAACAAAAGCAACTAAAACCACTCGGAAAGAAAAACAGAGCATAAATAAGAAGATAATTGCTAACCTAGTTCCTGGATCTCCAAGATAAAGCAAAGTACAGTTTAAACCTCAAAGGACTTACAACCTTGACAGAGATAAGCCTGGGGACATGAAGCAACACAGGGTCGGAGTCGGGAGTTATGTAATATCACGCTCACACTTTAATATTAAGAGAACCTTGTGTAGTTAATGTGTGCTAAGCACCCTTGTAAAGACTAGAAAATGTGTGTGTGTGTATGTGCTCATGTGTGTGTGTATGCTCATGTGTGTGCACTCTCATGTGTGTGTGTGCTCATGTGTGTGCACTCTAGTGTGCGTGTGTGTGTGTGTGTGTGTGTGTGTGTGTGTGTTCCCTTACTAGAACCCAATAAGAATGGGGAGGCAGTGACAAGTGGATCCCTGGGGTTCACTGGCTAGCTAGCTTACCCTGCTTAGTGAGCTCCAGTCTTGTGAAGAACACTGTCTCAAAAAAAAGTAGAGGAGGCACCTGAGAAACAGCATCCTATGTTGTCCTGTTGCTTACATACACACACACACACACACACACACACACACACACACACACACAAGATCCTAAGACAGTACTGTTTACCTTTATTACTTCTGCTTTCTACTTGAGGGAACTGAGGCACAAAGAAGAGAGGTGACCTGCCTGGAGGCCATGTTCAATTTCTGCCCCTCGCCCTAATTCAGCTCCACAGTATTTGGGGGAACTGCAGAGAGCCCCGACAGTGATTTTAGCCTCGTCCTCCAGATATAACTCTCCTCAGGCCCACAAGTCACCTAACACTGTGTTTGATGGCCAGCTGGTGGGGGGATTCAAGTTGACCGGGACTACATTGTACAGCAACAGCAAGGTCTCCCTCCCACACTCCAGAAGAAGCAAGGTTAGCTGAGTGCCTGTCCGTCAGAAGGTCATGGACAGGGGTGGACAGTGCCCAGATCTAGAAGCAGGAAGGCTTCAAGCACTGAACGAGTGTGGCCAGCAACTGGAGCATGTCCAGAGTCAGGCCTTTGGGTTTAATTGCTCTCACTACTTAACCCAAAGCGGGAGGGTCAGCTCATGCCATAGCTCCTCCTTTTAGCTCTAAACTCCGACCTGGATGGCCAGGTTAAGCCTGAGAGTCCTCACTCAACCTCCTGAGAGAAAAAGAGCTGTAATGCAGAATCGGAGAGTATGGCGCTTTCTCCTGATCCCATTTGCAATGGTATTCTTTCACCGAAGATTTAAAGGGTGCCCATTAAAGACACTACAAAGTTGAAACTTCACCCAATGACATCTATAAATATTCTGCAGGTGTTGCCTCCCATCAGACTTCAAGGTGTTCTGTACTTTTACACAAAGCATCCCCACTCAGGACATCCTGAATGGGGCTGTTGTGAAGACCTACCCCCACCATTTGCGTGCGTGTGTGTGTGTGTGTGTGTGCGTGCGTGCGTGCGTGCGTGCGTGCGTGCGTGCGTGTGTGTGTGTGTGTGTGTGCATATTTATATACAAATTATATCCAAGTAAAGATGCAAAGGTATCTGTGTGTGCATAGGTGCATGTATGTGTACAGTTGCATATGTGTGTGTGCATGCACATGGAGGTCAGAGAACAAACTCAGCTATCACTCCTCAGGCATGACTGACCTTGCTTTTGAGACAGGGTCTCTCACTGACCCACAGTCCTCCTGTTCAGGTAGGCTGGCTGGCCAGGGAGCCCCAGAATTCTCTGGTCTCCACCTCCCAGTTCTGGGATTACACTTGCACATTCCCATACCTGCCTTTTTACTTGGATTCGGGGGCTGCTAGAACTCAGGTCTTCAGGCTTACAATACAGCGAGCCACCCCCAGAGCCCACCCCCAAAATTTCTCACTGTGTGTTCCTTGTTGCTAGGGTGATGCAATCGTCCTACCAACACCCAGATTTTCAAATGGATAAAAGATCAGAGCCTATTTCCTCGATGAGCCAATTTTCCAGAAACCCATCCTTTGAAAAATACCAGTTAGACCACTTTGTCGCAATCTGAAAAATACCGGTTTTCAAGCTCTAAGAAGGGTGTCTGTGAAGGTGCCCCATTCAGTCAGTTCTCCCTTTCTTCAGACACAATTCTCCTCCACCCTCCAGGGACGGTCCTGTGAACTAAAAGGCTCTGAGAAGAAGCCCAGGAAAAGGGCAGTGTGAATGGTGCATTGTTCTATTCTGCCATTGGCTGGAACACAGAGCGCACAGGTTAATCCCACACTCTTCCCTTCCTGCCTTCACTTGAACGCAAACAAGCCATTTTCAGGACTTGGACATTTCAAGACACCCTGGATGTGGATGAGGCACTACACGCCTCTGCTGCTCCGAAGGATCAAGTCTCCAGTGGAGGAGAAGCCTTGTGGAGACACAAACAGCAAATCCCCAAGGCAGGGAGCTGCACAGTCCCTGACCACGAGGCACTTAACAGCCATGATGGAGAGATAAGGGCTGTCGACCTGAGGCAACACAGGACGGGTGCCACGCCTTATGTAACAACCGCTCACAGGAGTGCTAGAAAGTTTTCACTGGTGGAATTTCCTCTCCTCACTCCCCCTCCGCTGTGTCTTCCATCTTCTTCAAAACCGGTTGAGAAGATGGCTCCTCCTCCGTCCACACAACAGAGTCAAGAACCTGGGCTCCCAGCAACCCCTTGAAAGTAACAGAAAGGAGTCCGTGCCTTGAGAAACTAGTGCTTGGCAAGGCATTTAGGGAGGTAGCGTCAAAGTTGTGACTTCTGTGACATAAAGGGGCAATGGGGACAACTAGAGCGAAGTGAATGAAAAAAAAAAATAAGAAATAAAGGGACAGGACTGTTCCGAGGTGGAGAAGTATGGCGGAGGAGAAAGTTTACTGTAGATAAAAGGGAGAGCATAGCCAGAGGCAGGGACATCTGGGAGAGTCCAAAGTGGACATGACCCTGAGCCATGTGAGGGAGGGGAGAGGGGAGGGGCGAGAGCAACTGCTGACCAGGAGGGTCAGCCTGGGCCATGAGACTGGCCAAGAGAGTAGACGAAAAGACGGGGTAACCCAAACAGCTGGATTAGAAAGGGAAGGGCAGGGAGTGAAGCCCAGCCCAATACCTGGGCTGGAGAAGTTTGCTGAGGGGGAGGGAAGGAATGCCAGCCAGGAGGGCCCGGTCACTGAGGGTCGCTGGGAGAACCTGGAGGCCAGGTCTGCTTTGATATGTTAAGTAGGCACCTCAGCCAACTGTCCCAGGTTTGAGCCATAGCCAGCAGGAGGCAGGAGGAGAATGAGAGAGAAGACAGGGAAGGAGCAACAAGAACAACTTAGGTATGAAAACACCATGAAGAGAACCATTCCTTTGTATGCTAATTTTTAATTGAAAAAAAAAACGCTGGCGGTGGGGCTGGAGAAATGGTTCGGCAGTTAAAAGCATGTAAAGCTTTTCCAGAGGACCCAAGTTCAGCTCTGAGCACCCACATCAGGCAACTCACAACTGCCTATAAATCCAGCTCCAGGGATGATGTCTTCTGGCCTCTGAGCACACCTGCATTCAAATGTATATAACATACACACACACACACACATAAAATTTAAAAGTTATTTTAATTTTTAAAAGTTTTTAAGTTGGTCTGGGGAGGTGGTTCCATGGATAATATCCTTACTGGGCAAGCAAAGAGACCAGAGTTTGGATTCCCAGAACCAAAGTAAAAGCCAGGCAGGCATGGTGGCCTACCTGTAATCCCAGAATTTGGGGTGGAGTCGGAGTGCCTGGAGCAAGCTGGCTAACTAGCTGAACTGACAATCTCTGGGTCCAACTGAGATCTTGTCTCGGTAAATAAAAAGCAATCAAGAAAGACATCCAATGTCAATTTTGGGTACACACACATGCACACCACCCTCCTCCCCCCCCCCCACACACACATCAGATTTTATTCTCAGCATTTATTTACTTTAGTATAAGAGAATAAAAAAGAAGTTCCCTGCCTTGTTTTGAAACATGCATTAATTTCCAGGGCAAACTGGCATTCTCTTGAAACACAAACCATTATTCCCCTTCCTGTATCCACAGCAGACATCACTAATCAATGGCAATCCTCTCTCCTACTCAACTCTGATCTTTTCTCCTCTCTCCCCACTTGGTGATAGTGATGGGGATCTAACCCAGGGCTTTGCATATAGTAGGTAGGCAAGCACTTTACTATAGAGCTATATCCCAGCTCTTTCATTACTTATTTATTTATTGAGACAGGGTCTAGCTAAGTCACTCATGCTCGTCTTAAACGCACTCTGTAGAATGTGAGGACAATCTGGCTGCGATATCTGTCACTTCATTGATCATGGGGTTGATTCGGCTGATTTGGCTGGTTAGGTGGGTGTCCCCCCCCCTCCTCCCTTACAACTCCAACATGCTTCTCTCCCTCTCTTGAAGCTGCATGGCCTTCCCTGAGTAGAGGAGGACTGCTCAAGGGTATACACGAGCAGCTGCGCTCCCCTGCTAGAACCTCCCAAACTCACTCTGTGGTCCAGGCAGATCTTCCTGCTTTAACCTCCCAGGTAGCTAGGCTAACAGGCCTGCACCCCCAGACCTCACTCAGCACTCTGCCAAAGCTCTTAGGAGCACTGTTCCCCTCCCAGGCAGCCACTTCAACTGAGCAGAGCTGCCCTGCCCCTTGAGACCACGCCTCTTTCTGTCCCAGTAAATGATTGGATGTGAGGACACTTGGGGCTGCTTTCTGGGTCCCCCATCTTCCTCCAAGCACAATCATTCTCATCACCGAGTCGTCACACATCAGGAGTTGGTTGTTGAAAGTTCTCTCTTCTGCTTTTTTAAAGTGGAGTCACACACACACACACACCAAGCTTTGGCTGGCACGTGATGTCTTCTCGTGGAACTCCCTGGTCTAGGTTCCCTTAAGAGAGCTCTGTCTTATGACTTCCAGTTTTGTTTTCTTGTTTATTTTTCATCCTCTGTCAGACGTCCAATGTCCAGTGCATTTCAAACAGTTTGGAATTTTGTTCAAAAGAAATCGTGGGGCAGAAGGATGGCTAAGTGGTTAAAGGCGCTGACCTCCAAGCTGGGGGCTTTAGTTCAATACCCAGGACCCACTGGTGGAAGAGAGAACTGCCTCCACACGATCTCTGCACGTGCTCCACAGCATGCCTCCACCCTCCACCTCTGCCCCAACACTTAATACATAAACAGTAAAAAGAAGGAGGAGGAGGAGGAGGAGGAGGAGGAGGAGGAGGAGGAGGAGGAAGAGGAAGAGGAGGAAAGAAAAAAAAGAAAGAAACCATAGAAGGGCATTGGGTAGAGTACTCTATAAGACAGAACTTGTTAGGACAGGCAAGATAGCATCTACCCAGGACTTAGGAGCCAGAGACAGGAGGATTGCCTCAATCTTGAGATCAGCCTGGCCTATGCATTGAGTTCCCAGACCAGCCAGGACTATTTAGCAATAACTGTTCTAGATAGATGGATAGATAGATAGATAGATAGATAGATAGATAGATAGATAGATAGATAGGCAGGCTAGGGAGATAGCTCAGTCTATAAAGTGCTTACAAAGACACGGACCCAAATTCAATCATCAGCACCGACATTAAAAAAAATCCAGGTGAAGTGATACATGCTTGTAGTCCTAAGGCTAGAAAGGCAGAGACAGGCAGATCCCTAGGACTTGCTGGCCAGCCTGTTAGGTAAGTTCCAAGCCAGCAAGATACCCTATCTCAAAATAACAACAATAATAATAAGTAAATAGTAAATAAATAGGTAAGTGATGGACAGAGCCCGGGAATGACATCCAAGGTTGTCCTCCAGCCTGCACATGCACTGGCACACAGGTGCACACACACCAAGACATAGATGTACCCACACAGCAGGAAGCAAGAAGTGATGGAGCACAAGAAGAACTCGTCTGTCTTCATCTCATCGAGGGGGCTGTTATTTGGGTGACCTTCTGTTTGGATTCTAGAAACAGCAATTGCCACTTCCTTTGGACCACCGCTAATTTGAGGAAGCTTAGAGGTCTTTCAGTTCCATCAACGAGAGGCAAGACCCCACCTGCCATGCCCAGAGGAAGCTATGAGGTCTTCCCGCATTTGCATGAGTGGGCCACACACAGATGTGTCAAGGGATCTCTAGGGCCAGTCTGAGATGAAGGCACAGTCTCTTTCCCTAGAGAGAACTAGGAACTGGGCTGTCAGCTCTGCCCAGTCCTTACAAGCTGTGGACTCTACCCTGTCTTAGTTAGGGTTTGTATTGCTGTGAAAAGGCACCATGACCACGGCAACTCTTATAAAGGAAAACATTTAATTGGGGTGGCTCACTTAGAGTTCAGAGGTTCAGTCCATTATTGTCATGGTGGGACATGGTGGTGTGCAGACAGACATGGTGCTTGAGAAGTAGCTGAGAGTCCTACATCTTTCAGGCAACAGGAAGTGGTCGGTCACTGAACAAAACTTAAGCAAAAGAGACCTCAAAGCCCACTCCCATAGTGACACATTCCCTCCAACAAGGCCACACCTCCCAATAATGCCACTCCGTATGAGCTTATGGGGGGCAAATACATTCAAACTACCACATACCCCTTGTGTGATGGCTGAGATTCTACCCCTTATTTGATGGCATTAGGAGATAGGCTTGAGAGTAGATGTGGTCATGAGGACAGATGTGAAGCTTTGGTACTTATATTGATTACTTTAGCCATTGATGTAAGAGTATACTTGATAAAACAACTTAAGGGAGGATTTGTTTGTGTTTACAGTTTGAGGGTACAGTCTATCATGGTGTGGAGGTGTGGCTTCAGGGGTGTAAGTGAATGAAAAGAAGAAATTAAAAGGAAAGGACATGACTGCTCCTAGGTGTAGTGGAAGAGAAAGTTTACTGTAGATAAAAGGGAGAGCATAGTCAGAGGCAGGGACATCTGGGAGAATCCAGAGTGGACATGACCCTGAGCCATGTGAGGAGAAGGGAGGGGGAGAGGCGAGAGCAGCTGCTGACCAAGACAGGCAGCCTGGGCCATGAGACTGGCCAAGAGAGTAGACAAAAAGACCAGTAACCCAAATGACTGGATTATCTAGGGAACAGTGGCTGGAAGAAGGTCAGCCCAGCCCCTGGAGAAGTTTAAAGTGTGGGGGGTGGGGGGTGGGGGGGTGACAGCCTGGAGGGCCTTGAAACAGGGATACAGGGAGGGATGCAGGGAGAACCTGGTGTCCAGTGTCTTCTTTGATATGTTCAATAGGCACCTTAGCCTTTGTCCCAGGTTTGAGACCTAACAGTGAGCTGCTGGTCACATGGCATCCACAGTCAGGAAGCAGAGAGATGAATGCTGATGCTCAGCTCACTTTTTCCTTCCTATTCAATCCAAGACTCTAGCCCATGGAATGATGATGCCCACAGTTAGGGGAGTCTTCCCACCTCAATACAATCTAGAAACTCACTCATAGACATACCCAGAGGTTCATCTCCTAAGTGATTTGAAATCCTGGCAGGTTGGCAATCAATAATAACCATCACAGTGCCCAACCCTACGTTGTACCAATTAGAGCACAGAAATATGGAGGGCTTAGTGCCTGCCCCTGATCAAGATGCAGAGTCAGATGGGAGAAGCATGACCAGGAAACACGGCCTTCACCCTCACACTGCGGTGGCTTTGGGACTCAACCTTAAAATTTGTATCTATGCTAGAGTATGAGTGTTTAAGTCACCCCAAAATTCATTAGAACAGAATCACCAAAGAGTTGGTATTAGACCAGGGGTTTGCGTCAACATTCTATCATCAGTGGGAGAGGGGCTAAGGGTGAAGCCCCACCCTTTAGTCAGGAGCTGTTGACAGTTTAAAGAGTCATTTTCCTTCTGTGGTGGAGTTGCCTGTGTTCCAAATTAACCCCACACGCATGCTTGTGCAATCAACAATAATTAAACTCAATGGGCCTTATCAAAACATAACAAACAAACATGAAAGTAGGCGGGGTCAACCTAAGAAGAAGAAGGTTCTGGGAGGAAGAGGAAGAGGATAGGAGTGGGTACTGGGGAATGGCAAAGACCGGCCTTCATCATGTACATACATGAAACTGGCAATGAATATTTTTGTCAAGAAATTTTTTATTCATTTTATACACCAACCACAGATCCCCCTCTCATCTCTCCTCCAACTCCCCCCGAAACTTCCTCCTTAACCCACCTCCCATCTCCTCCTCCATAAAGGTAAGGCCTCCCATGGGGAGTCAGCAAAGTCTGGTACATTCAGTTGAGGCAGATCCAAGCCCCTCCCACTGCACCAAGGCTGAGCAAGGCATCCCACCATAGGTAATGGGCTCTAAAAAAACCAGCTCATGCACCAGGGATAAATCCTGATCCCACTGCCAAGGGGCCCTTAAACAGACCAAGCTACACAATTGTCTCCCACATGCAGAGGGCCTAGTCCAGTCCCATGCAGGCTCCACAGCTGTTGATCTAAATTTCATGAGTTCCCACTAGCTTGGTTCAATTGTCTCTGTAGATTTCTCTATCATGGTCTTGATGCCCCTTGCTCATACAAGCCCTCTTCTCTCTCTTCGACTGGACTCCTGGAGCTCGGCCTGGGTGAAAATTTTTTTTTTAATTAAAAAGAAAACAAAAAGAATACGGTGCTGTTAGGAGGTGATTAGATAAGTCAACAGGATCAGTGTCCTTATAAAAAGAGACCCCAGGATTGGGAATGTAGCTCAGTTGGTAGAGCACTTGCCTAGCATGCATGCAGCCCTGGGTTCTATCCCCAGTACTACATAACAGGGTATAGTGATATGTACCTGTGATCCCAGCACTTGAGAGGAGGAGGCAGGAGGGTCAGGAGTTCAGGGTCGTCCTTAGCTATCTAAAGAACTGGAGGCCACCCTGGGCTACATGACACTCTAAAAAAAAAAAAACAAAACAAAAAAAAACCAAGAGCATGGATGGATGTGGTGGTGGTCAGCCATAGTGGGTCATTTCCATCAAAACTCCGAGAGTAGTGGCCTGATCTCCAGTGTGTGACCCAGTTCCTTAAGGTACTTGTGTAACATTCCTGTCTCTGATTTCTCCTACCAGCTCCATTCAGACGGATGGATCTACTATACAACAGACCCTCACCCTCATCATGCCCTTCCAGGCTGAGTGCCAGCCAGCTGGGGCAGCCCCGCCTTTCCTTTCTCCCCCTTCTCTGCAACCCCATATCCTTTCTAGCGTTGATGAAATCCCTCTTTGCTCAGAGGTACTTCCTTCCCTCCACTCCCTTCTCAAACCCTCTCCTCTTGTTATTTTCTAATAAACATTGTGACCCATCAGATCCCAAGATCAAAAGAGAGGTGTGACCCTGCTTCTCTGGGAGGTAAAAAAGGCAGAACCTCACACCCACGCTGGAGGTTAGGGACATCTTCACAACAGCAAGGCAAAGGGACAAAGTATAGACTGCTTCACTCCTTTGCGGTTTAGATGTCAGGAAGGCTGCTACAATTAGATCAAAATCACAGAGGCAAAGTTGAGCTATAAGTTTTCCTCTTGGTCAGTAAAGTTCTCAGCAGTATAAGGTGAGGAGGGCCTAAATTCAATCTCCCAGAAGTCACTTTAAAAAGAAAATTATAATCCAGTTGTGGTTGTGTGTGTTTATAATTCCATTGCTGGAGAGACAGAGATAGGAGTCTTCCGGGGCTCCCTGGACAGCAAAGCCTAGTCTAGTGGGTAAGCCCCAAGCCAGTGAGACCCTGTCTCAGAAAACACAAATTGGACAGTGCTGTGGGATAATGCCCTTGTACACTGGTGTAATAAAATGCTGATTGGCCAGTAGCCAGGCAGGAAGTATAGGCAGGATAAACAGACAAGGAGAATTCTGGGAAGAGGAAGGCTGAGTCAGGAGTCACCAGCCAGACACAGAGGAAGCAAGATGACAAGGCAGAACTGAGAAGAGGTACCAAGCCACATGGCTAAACATAGATAAGAATTAGTGGTTAATTTAAGTGTGAGAGCTAGTCAGTAATAAGCCTGAGCTAATGGCCAAGCAGCTATAATTAATATAAGTCTCTGTGTGTTTACTTGGGGGACATGAGTGGGAGAGATTTATCCCAACCACCAGCAGGCCAGGACACAAAAAACTTCCAGCTACAGGACAGCACCTGAGGAACAACTAAGGTTGTCCTCTGATACACACATACACACTCATATACATGCATACCTACACATGTATACATATGCAAATAAATAAATAGAATTTCTCTCTCTCTCTCTCTCTCTCTCTCTCTCTCTCTCTCTCTCTCACACACACACACACACACACACACACACACACACACACACCATTAAGACACAGGTGAACAGATTGGGATAAATGTTGACTCTAGTCCACAGTCAGTGTTGAAGTCAAGTCCCTTCTATTCTTCCATTATCCTGTCTGCCTAGCCAGTTAGAAAAGGAAGCAGAGGGAGGGAAAGTCTCTCTCTCTCTCTCTCTCTCTCTCTCTCTCTCTCTCTCTCTCTCTCTTCCTCTCCTTCCCTCCCCCCTCTCTGTCTGTCTGTCTGTCTCTCCCCCTTCATCCCTTGCTCCCTCTCCCTTTCTCCCCCCTCCCCTCAAAGGAAGGGTGCTAGGGGTTGGGGATAGAAGTAAATCTTAGCTGTAGTTTCTCAGGCACTCTCCACTTAGTTTAGTGAGACAGAGTCTCTCAGTAACCTGGAACTGGTTAAGTAAGCTAGGCTACCTGTTCAGGGAACCCCAAGGATCCTCCTGTCTCCACCTCCTCAGTGTTGGGCTTATAAGTACTTGCTACCACACCCAGCTTTTTTAAGTAGGTTCTGGGGCTCAAACTCGGGAACTTGTACTTAAACAGCAAACACTCCACCAACTGCACCATCTCTTCTGCCTAGGAAACTTTCTTTTAAGAATGACTATGGACTTCTTTTCACAAGCACTCTATTAAATTCCATCATCAACCACCTAGCTGCAAGAGAGGCAGAAACCTACAGGCTCTCTGGGTGGCCATGTGTCTTCATCAAGGAGGGGGAGGGGTGTCTTGTTAAAACAGCTGCACACAGTTATTACTGTGGTCATAGTTATCGCCCTCTGCCAAGCCCCCATCATTAGATCATTCTGAAATGTCACGCCCACTCCAGTGTTCCACAACCTATGACACAATACAATGATGAGTAACATAAATGAAACACTCGAAGGGTCCTAGGGAAGGAAGACTCGTTTCGTGTTTATGGTAGAGATAAACTACATTTTTAAAAACAGTTTTGAGTGTGAAGAATGCTGAAGTCCTATTAACAGTTGATAGTGTTGTTGAGAAGTGGTTGGTTCACCAGGGCCATGACTTCACTAATGGACCCATCAGTCTCTCCTTCTCCACCCATCCCACCCCACCATGCTGCTCCTGCCTGCCGGTCAAGCAAAGGCAGTTTTCTGCTTTGGGTCACTTCTAACATGATGTCTTGCCTCACCACAGGCCCAGAGGTAGGAAACCACCTGCGTGAGCATGACCTGAAACCTCTGGAGCCATGAGTCCAAGAAAGCTTTCTTCTTTCACATTGAATTGCTTGGATATTTTGTCACAGAGGAAAAGAAGTCCACCAACATAGCCTGGGTCCTGGAAAAAAGAAAAACAAAACAAAACAAAAACCAACTCTGAACTAAGAAGGCTGACTTTTAACCAGCCACAGTACTATTAGTCACATCCACACATTGCCATAAATGTTAGAGAAAAAAAAAATAGGCTCTTAATAAAGGCTGGATCACACACTGAAGACATTCATAGCTCAAGTTACTTGGTCAACAATATGTTAAGCCTCAGGCTTCTCTCTTTCTGGTTTTACAGGTGTGTACCAAGCAGTTAGTCAACTAAAACATAGGAAGACAAGCATTAAGTTCAATTTCCTCTCTAAGCACTCTGTTCTTCCTGAACAAAGTCATTTCCTGGTGTATCATAAGACAGGGCTCACCAGCCTACCCATTAAATCTATTTGTTTTCGGTGTATATTCCTAATCCCGTTGAACAGGAACAAAACATTGGAGTTGCTCCTGATGCACTTCACGTCTTATTTTAATCACTACTTCCTTTGCCCATTTTCCTGCCTTGTGATCTCCTCCGTAACCCTCCAGTTTCCTCCTGACCTGGGAGACAGAGAGCTCACTGAGGCAATGCCTACCTACACCTCCACCTGCAGCTCAACATTACACCCGACTACTTCCCAGCAGGAGCTGGACCTCAGGGTCAAGAACACAGGAACTCAGGGGAGTGATTTTGCAGCCGGATGCACTGGCCTATGGCAAGCCCCTTAACTCCCCTCTGAAATAACATTTTGAAGCAGGTGTAAAAAGCCATCCCAAGCCCATCTTTCTGAAGCATGAGGTCGAAAGGACAGCAGTCAAAGGCTGGCACCACCCTCCTCCTTCTCCTTGTTGGATGTCTATGGCTGCCAGAGTCAGGGGAGACATTAGCTTCAGAGTTATAGTCTGAGCACCTTGGCCTTCTCGTAAATGAATGCTTCAGAAATGCCTGGTAGGCAGGTCATTAAAACCTCCCTGCGCATTGTTTAAGGAAGGCCACAGAGAGCCACAAATCATGCCACGGGGGTTCAGTATTTACCCAGTCAGCATTTCCGTGGTGGGCTAAGGACTGGTGAAGGATTTCGTAGTGGTTCTTTCTGCGTCTCTGCTTTACAAAGTGTCGCAGTTGAGTTCACCGTGAGTAGGTCATGGCCTCTTCTACCTCGGCTTCCCCATCTGTAAGATCAGAGCCTTCACATCTGAAATGTAAGGAAATGATTCCAAGATTCCTGTCTAACCCAGGAGTCCTGGATTCTACCTCAGAACAGAATGGGGAAAAACAAAAACCAAGACCTTGCAGAACTGGATATTAGCCTCTAAACTCAAACTAACTAGCAGAAGCTTGGCGAGATGATGCGGTGGGTGAGAGGGCTTGATGCCCAAGCGTGAAGAAGGGCCCTCAAGTTCTGTTCTTTATTACTCAGGGTCACCTTCTGTTGATGCCAACAAAAAGCCCAGAAGAAGGTTGGGTGGGTTTTTGGGGGGATGGGAGTGTCTTCTTTTTTTATTTTTTATTTATTTTGAGACAGGGCTTCATGCAGCCCAGGCTGGCCTCAGACTCACTCTATAGCTGATAATGGGCTTGAACTTCTGACCCCCTGGATTAGTATATTCAGTTGTGTGCTGGGGACAAAAGTCAGGGCTTCATGCATGCCAGGCACGCATCTGCCAACGAAGCCACATCCCCAGTCCCGGAAGAGGGTTTCAATGTGGTAAATGTTCAAGCTGAAGGCTCCTCAGCAGTCTGAAGGAGCAGAGGGTAAGAAGAAACACTGACAGTTCATGACCTGTCACTCTGTCCTTGTAAGGATGTCCAGGTGTCCCAGCTTCCCCCTTTCCAATGCTTCAAGAAAACCTTAGCTTCTTCCCAGGATACCAAGGTCATGTGACTACCAAGGTCGGGTGACTAGTTTACCTCCATGGCTCTTGGAGACAGCACCTGGTAGGTACTGTGTGTAACATGGATCTCAAAATCTCAAAGCAGTGAACAGCCAGGGGTGGGGGAGAGCCAGAGTTAGATAGGGAGCCGTTCAGACAAGTTCCTTTGGACAAGTCCCTCAACATCTCTGGCTCTCAACTAACTCCTCTGTGCCTGTAACCAGGGGCAGTAGGAAGAGATCACCAAGAACCTAAGGTCAGATAGTATGGTTCCTGTCTCCACCTCCCCTTCCTCGAGCCCCCAGTTCCCCACCCTCCACCCCTGGCTTCCCCCAAAACCTCCTATGTCCCAGCCAGTTCCTAGAAGGTTCACTCCTCAGAAAGTGTCTGCTTTCCCCAAGCCTTTCCTTGACTCTGCCTGCTCAAAAGAGAGCAAGCTCTGATTGGGATTCACACCCTGCCCTTCCTCCCTCTACTTATTTGAATTGATGAGTCTGGGACGGCCAGTCAGGGATGCTCCAGTAACAGACAGTTGGGTTTATTGGAAGTGAACACCAGGCTTTCTGTTCATATCAGTCTCAGTCCTTGGATCCACATGACTGCACACTCAGAGGCAGACACCTGCCCCCCAGCATCCCTGGCTGCCCCAGTAATCCACTGAGCCAGCCCCAGCTATTCCAAGACAGCCTGTTTAAATGAGGCCTGCTGGGAGCCCAGCATGGCCACCGAGGTGAACTGGCCTGTTTGTACTTGAGAGGAATCCTTGCTTTCCACCAGGCCTGCCTGGGCTGCCCTTAGGGATGACCAGAAAGACTGTGCTGCCTCCATGAGTTCCTTCCCCTGGGGATCAGAGCGCCAGCTCAAGCCTGTTCCATCCAGACTTCATTCTTGCCCTGTTCCAGACACCGGTTCTAGGATGCTTAGCATCTCCCCTTGGGAGGCCTGCCTGGGCCTCAGGCTTCCCAAGGAACGCACACAGAAGCCATCTCCACAAGATTTCATGTCAGCAGACAATCCATGTTTCATTTCTGGACTGTGGTGTTTAATATTGTCAACTTGACGGAATTCAGAATCACCTAGTAGTTAAGACTCTGGGCGTGTCTGTGAAGGGGCTCCGAGATTAAGGTAACTGAGAGAGGAAGCCGCACACTGTGTGGGCAGCGCTGTTCTATGCCGCCGCAGTCCTGGACTGACTGAACACAGAGGAGAAAGCACAGGACTGGGATGATGGATCATTGGGCAAAGTGCTTGCTGCACACACGTAGGTAACTGAGTGTGTACCTTCGGCAGCCATGTGGTGGAGAGCACCCATAACCCCAGCACAGGGGGGCACAGGAAAGCAGAAGCCCGGGGCTCACTGGCCAGGCAGGCTATCGGCAGGAGCCCCAGGTTCAGGACAGAATCTGCCTCAAAGAGTAAAGGCAGAGAATGACAGAGGGTGACATCTGACATTGATCACTGGCCTCCACACTCACATACATGCGTGTATCAACCACATGAGCATTAAGAAGTGTGGGTAGGGAAGTGTGCTGAGCCCCAGGATTCGCCTCTCTCTGCTTCTCCACTGTGGATGACCAGCTGCCTCACTCCTGCCATGATGCTTTCCTTCCAAAGAAAGCCCTTCCTTTTCAGGTTATTTTCATCAGACATTTGATCACAGCCTCGAGACAAGCAACTAACACACAGATCTAAGTCCTGGTGTCATAGTCCCTGGCTGCAGAACCCCGGGTCCTTCAAAGCCTCTGTTTCAACCGTAATTGGGAATAATAATACTGCCTGCCTCATCACCTTCTACAGGATTAAATGAATGAATGCTTGTTAAGCACTTAGAACAGGGCCTGGCCCGTGGCAAACGCCTGGTATAACTTTCAGTCATTACTACTGTCATTAAAATAGCCGAAGAACAAATGTGCGAAGAACCTGGAAAGAGACTCTTTCAGTTCATCATTGAAAAGCCATTGTCCGACCTAAGTATCAAAATGTCCCTTGCCAGCAAGATGGAGTCAATTACCTGTGACTCCAGATACTGATGGGCCGAGGGTAACTGCTCGTGAAATAATTTTACCATCCTAAGATGAAAACGGGAACTTGGGGAATAGCTTAGCGACTGAAGTGCCGGCTGTGTAAATGTGAGGACCAGAGTTTGGACTCCCAGAAACCCCATGACATGCCAGCTGGGCACGGCAGCCAGCCCGAGACTCCTGTCTAGGAAGGCGGGGAAGGGGAAGGGGTCCCCGGAGCAAGCTAGCTAGGGAGACTAGTCATGTTGGCAAGCTCCGGGTTTGTTTGAGAGACCCCGCCTCTATGAATAAGGTGGAAGCGCCATCAACACTGACTCCCTGGCATCAGCCACAGTCCTCCACATGCGTGTGCACACACATGCGCGCACATGTATCCACACACACGTGTGCAAAAATCATCCCTATACACACATGCACAGCATGCACATGAAAAATGCCAAAAGAAAAGGTGAAGATGTGATATTTAGGATGCAAGTTGAGGAAAGGGTGGGGGGATGGGGGATATGAGGGAGGTGCCTTCCCTGTAACCAGATTATGTAGGCTGCCCCTCTCTCTGTGTCTCTCCAGGGGTGACTTGCTCTCAGCTCTGGGAAATAAACCTGAAGATCACAGAAATTAAAGAATTCACTGCTGACAGATGAATAAAACTATATCTACCTGCATCCGAAAGCCTGCCTCTTTCTGTCTCTCTGTCTGCACAAGCACTGTATGGGCAGGCGCTCCACCGGGGACGCAGAGGATGTGGCTTTACAGAGGTTTTGAAGGGGCTCCTTTGACCCCTTCGTTCCTTTTTATGTGAAGACATGGAAAGACCCATGGGCTAGAAAATGGCCGTCTTCAGACACCCAAGATGAATCCATTGGTCTTGACCTTGGACTTCCAGCCTTTATATATATGTATATATATTACTCAGCCTGTGACATTTTGTTATAGCACCTCAAACCAACAGAGACAAGACCTTTAGAACAGGCTCAGAATTCCAAAGATGATGCTAAAGAGAAATTTCAGGACAGTTCAGGAGAAGCTAAATACAGACATAGAAAGTTCTAGAAACGGGAAAAAGGAAGGCTCTTTTTCTTTCTTCCTTTCTTTCTTTCTTTCTTTTGCTTTTTAGAAAAAAAGAGAAGAGAGGGCTAGGATGACTGATCATTTACCTGACAATTTCAAATAGGCTTAGGGGTGTTTTATAACTCTGATAGAGACCTAGGGATATGTTATTAACAGATACACATGTCCATAAAAAATAATCATGATTTATAGAGAAAATACAACATTGTACCAGAAAAGGAACTGTAACTACAGTATACTTTTTTACTCGGACATGGACAATGTTTATAAAATAGAAAAGTATTCTTATCCAAGTCTGAATGATTCAAGCTAATATGGAAGATATTAAGCCCATTCTGGCATTTACAGTGCCCGCATCCCACCCTCGAGCTCACACACCGCTCTCACAGGCTTGTTTACATACAGTACACTGAGGAGCTTTGCAGGGAAAACCCTCTATGGTCCCTCTTAGTCACAATTCAAGATAGTTAATCTGGGGCTGGAGAGATTGCTCAGTGGTTAAGACCCCTAGCTGCTCTTCCAAGTGACCCAAGTTCAGTTCCCAGCGCCCATGTCAGGTAGCTCACAACCACCTGAAACTCCAGTTCCAAGGGATCTGACAACTTCTTCTGGCCTCCAACGGCCCTGCACATACACACACACACACACACACACACACACACTTACACACACACACACTTACACACACACTTACACACACACACTTACACACACACATCATACACACATATCACACACATTCACACATCATAGACACACACATCATCACACATATACAAAACTAAAAAAAAAAAAAATGAGCTGGTAGTAGTAGTGCACGCCTTTAATCCCAGTACTCAGAAGGCAGAGGCAGGCAGATATCTGAGTTCGAGGCCAGCCTGGTCTACAAAGTGAGTTCCAGTACAGCCAGAGCTACACAGAGAAATCCTGTCTCAAACAAACAAACAAAAAGTTTTTAAGATGATTAATCCCTACAAAGAGTGGCCGGGAGGTATTGGGATAGACCATCTTTTCTTTTCTTTTTTTCTTTCTTACATTTACGTATTTATTTTCTGTGTAGTTGTCGATGTGTGGGTGCATATGTGCTCAGCACATGTGTGACAGTCAGGATAACTTGCAGGAGTCAATCAATCCTCTCCTCCTGAAATTCAATGATCGAACTCAGCTTGTCTGGCAGCAGGTACCTTTCCTCACGCAGCCTGGAGTACACAGCATGACAGAAACAAAAGAGACCCTGCCTCAAGACCAGAAGGGAAGAGAGACACAGCTCCCGAGGGTTGCCCTCTGACCTCCACACACATCCCACAGCAAGTACACTCATGCTCCCTCAATAACAATACACACACGCCATAACAATAACTAATAAAAAAAAAGTTACTTGGAATGAGCGGCACTCAATCAATAACTACCCCCAGAATTCATGACATAAAACACAGAATACATTCATATTCAGTAAGACAAGTGCCACAGATCCAGCCTGCTAACTAAATAACAGAAAACATCATCATATCTTGGCGTGTGAGAGAGAGATGTATGTGTGTGCATGTGTGTAGGCACACTCATGGTGTGTGGAGGTCTGAAGATAACCTCAGGTGTCAGTCCTTAACTTACACCTGATTGAGGATGGGCCTTCTTGTTCCCCCATGCACACCAGGCTAGCTGGTCTGTAAGCTTTCTGGAATTCTCTTGCCCTGCCCTCCAGCTTTTATATAGGTTCTGGGAACCTGAACTCTGACCTCACACTTGGACAGCAAGCACCTTACCCACTGGACCATCTCCACAACCCATCATTTGTTCTTTTAAAAAGTGTATTTGGACCCTTAGGCCTAAGTGTTTTCAGGGTTGAAAGCTTGGGCAGTCTGGCCTGTACAATCCTATCACCAGATTGGGTCCAGTAGGAGCTCAGAATACTTTTGGCTTCTTAGAACACATTTCATTGTATTGCCTTAATTAACACTCTATGTCTCCCTCACCCCACCCCCAATAATAAATGCCTTTATTTTCTTCTAGGACAATTGTAAGTCAATAACCACATTCTCTACTGTACCTGCAAAGGTAAGGGAAGAATCGTAGTCAGCGTTCTTTTCCCAGACTCCATAGCTGCCCGGGAACTGAGCGTTACCGAAAGTTAAATTTCTACTTTTAAACAGTCTCAGGCATGTCCACAGAGCATGCCAAGGCATTCACCAGTTTTTGTTGTTGTTGTTTTTTTTTTCACCACATTCCCCAAGCTACTGCCCTTTCAAACACGTATGTAAATGAGGGGTCCCCCAGAGCTATTAATGCAAATTTGTTTAAATAAGATTCCCAAAGACTAAAAGGCTGTTTGTTGGTGGTTTCAGAAAACATCTTGCAGGAAAATGTTGTGTCCATAGTGAAGCGGGGCTGTACAACCCTGGGAAAGTTAGGTTAGGGAGAGGACAAAACAAAGAGCCCAGGCTGAAGCGGGGTGCCTCAGCCCAGCCCCTAGCATGAAACCTCGTGGCAAAGCTGGGGGCGGGGAGATTTTGAGGGGCGTGATTCTTTTCTGTGAACTTGAAGTTTGTTCTTGAACAGGAAGATGTCTCTAAACATCACGCTTTACAATTCATTAATAGGGCCTAGGGAGATGGCTCCGTGGGTAAAGGCGCTTGCAGCCAGTCTGGTGACCTGAGTTCCAGCCCCAGGACCCACATAGTGGAAAGGGACTCGACTTCTGAAAGTTGTCCTCTGACCCCTATACATGTGTGCCACCCAAGAACTAAATAAATGAATGCAAATTTTAAATTCATTAATAGGGCTAAGGGAGACGGCTCAATCAGTGGGTAAAAAGTACTTGCCATTCAAGCATGAGGACTTCAGTTTAGATCTTAAGAACCTGCATGCAGCCAGGATTGAGTCCGTGATCTACAATAAGATGGAGGTCAAGACAGGAGGCTCCCCAGAAGCTTGCAGAGCAGGTGCCCTGGGGGTGGGTGGAGAACAAGAAAAGACCTTATAGCATGTAAGGTGTAAGGCGAGCGTCAAACATCAGACGTTGTCCTCTGACCTCCACACACATCTGATGGCATTCAACTTGTATGAACACACATGAACACACACATATACTCAACATACACATAGATTCAAATGAAGAATAAGTGTGTCAGAAGGTCTTCATTGGACAGACTAAGTCCCAAGACCTCTGGAACCTGAGATCCATGTTTTAATATGGCCAGAAGGCCATGAAACCCCGAGGTCCCCTTGGCCTTGAACTCACCCAAGATCCCCCAGTCTGAGGAGACCATGCCACTTAGCTCCAGGAAGATGGTCCCAGGTTAGACTATAAGAGCTGCCTGGTCTTAGGAGGTTTTTTTTATTTGTTTATTTTGTTTAGTTCTTGAGACAAAGTCTCATATAGCCTGGGTTGGCCTCAAACTCTCATTACTCAGCCAAAGATAACCTTGAACTTCTGATCCTTCTGCCTCTACTTCCTGCATGCCGAGTTTACAGGCACACTCCTCTTCCAGGGGTGCTGAAGATTGAACCGAGGGTGTCCTGCATGCTAAGCAAGAAGTCTACCAATTGGGCCTGGTCCCCAGCTTTCCCTCTTCTTACAAGAGGAGCTTGAGGAATACATGTCCGGGAACACGCTGGTATGCAGGTGAACTACTAAGGACCAATGACATCCATCTGTCCTGACCGTCCATCGGAGCCCATCCCTGCCTCAGCACCCCGACTCCAAACCCCAAGCCCATCTTAAGCTTCGTGACACTTTCACACCACAAAGTGACCCCAACATCCTCCCACCTCATCTCAAATTCCACTGGAGTCCACAGACAGCTAAAGATACAATTTAATTCTGTAAGCTGCCTTTGAATTTACAGCCTATTGAAGGCACCTGCACTTGGGGGCTAGAAGTAGGAACTGGAAAGTCAGAGGCTTGAAGGAGAAATTTTTTCCTGAGTGCTGTTGACACACATTTATTATTAAGGTCTTGGTAATTCCTCTTACCTCTCTCGGTAGATTTCTCTGCTCCATTAAGTTTAGTGCCTTTGAAAGTTCGCAATGCAGTCTTAGCGCAATGCAATTCCAAACAGTCCTTGAAGAACAGCAGCCTCCAAGGAGGACGGTGAGGAGCAGAGTCGGCTGGACCAGTCAAGATGCCAGTTCACAAGCAGCCCAACAATGAAGCCAGAGCAATCTCCCACCTCTCAGCCTCTGAGTGCATACACCAACACAGGCGTGGAGGTGGGAGGAGCATCAGTTGATGCTCTACACTTCGGCCTCAAACGTCTAAACACACCTAGCACACATGCACACATGTACACATACAAACACAGCTATACACACACACACACACACACACACACACACACACACACACATATATATGCACCCACATACAAATACATACACACATATGTACATACAGATACACACACATATATGCACACACACACACATATACACTCTCTTCTCTATATGTGTGTGTGTCAGTCTGTGTGTGTGTGTCTCTCTCTCCTTGACGTGTCTCTGCATGTGCCTATGTGTCTTTCCACTCTATGTCTCTCTGTGTTTGAGTGTCTCTGTATATGTCTCTCCTCTCTCTCTCTTCTCTCTCTCTCCTACCCCTTTTCCTCTTTCTTCTCTCCCTCCCTCTCTCCCACACCTAACTGCTGCCCTCTAAGTCTCTCTGGACTTGACCTTCAGCCTCAGGTCCTCAGGAATGTGAACTTGCCCTAACACTAATGGTCTCTACTCCACTCACTGTGTTTCCCATGAACTCCAAAAAGTCATGTGTAACTCAAACCTCCAAGGAGCCCAAGTTCTAATGCCTCCCCATTTGCTTAGAAGATCCTGCTCCCTGAGCCATCAGGGAGCCCCAGCAAGCTAGGCTCAGGGTCCTCTGCTCAAATATGCCAACTAAAGACACAAACAAGAATGAAAGCAGAAAAGAGAGATTCATTCGGTGCAGCCACAGTGGAAAGAGGAAGAACAATGAGACCCAGTAACGCTGCCCCCGAGTCCATCTTCAGGGTCCTGATGGGAAGTTTATGTTTAAACAGAGGGCAAGACGCATGTATAACTAAGCTGTCTTGGCCAAGATGTGGTCCCATCCATCACTGACCCATCACTGTCTGGGCTCCAGTCTCTCCTGCCACGTGGTCCAACAAGTTGTTAGCACCGTGTGAAGTCTTCTGGGAGACAAGCTCCTCATTTGGCTGACCGCAGGCTTTTGGCCTCTTTTCTCAGCATGAGACTCCTGGGGAAATTCCGATTCCTTAGGGTCCACCGCTTCAGGAATCTGATGGCCAAAAGGAGGGGCGTGGGTGTCTGTTTAGAATATCGTATTTGCCAGAAGGTTCCAATCTAAGCAACCAGTCTAACACTGAGTAGGTTGTGGACACTCAGAGGGTCTCTGAACATCAGAGCCCAGCACTGCCCTACTATACGCACTGGCTGAGTCAGCCTTGAATTCTACATCCTGTGTTGTAACTGAGAATAACCCTGTCCAAGAACTACGTGGTCACAGTGCTACCCTAAAAAAGCCACGAGGACTTGACTCCATCTTGCAGATCTTGAGTTGATTTCATTCACTATGGTTCAATTGGTATTTTTTTAGAGGTGAGCCCAGCATCCCCTGACTCTCCTTGAATGTTCCAGAGACGATAGGGCAACTATTCCAGGCAGCCAAGAATAGCCTGCCAGAGCCTCTCCTGGCCAGCTCAGCCACAGCTGTGTGCCAAAACTATTGACCAGGAAGGGCGACTGGCCTAACTGCACAGACATGGACGGTCCATCAGCCTTTTGATCTCAGCCTCACTTCCCACCCCAAAGTCTAGTTCAAGAAGCTGTACATAGCAACCGCCTCCAAGAGCGTCACCGACTACAGCCTGGAGACGTGCCCTCCATTATTCCCGCGTGGTTCTTTTCCCTGAGCCCAGGCACTGGGGGTGGGGGGTGGGGGTGGGGGATGGAAGCTGGGAAATGATCTTGGATCACACACAGAGAACATTCATTTTCAATGACACCTCCTGCTGCCCACTCTCAGACCCCCTCCCAGATGCAAACAGAGCCCAGAGCCTACCATAAAACAACAGCCTTGGGCATTCACAGGAGCACAGTGACTCACCCTCCCCCATGTGCCCCAAGCTTCCAACAGCCCGTGAGCTCATTCTCATTGAAACCCATCCACCGTTTTAATGAGAGAAACAAACTTGGGAGGAGAGACTTATCCTACTCTCCATTCTTACTCCTGCTTCTCAAGAGGGAGAGTTACTGATGCCGCTGAGCCAGGGATCAAGTAGAGCTGTTGACGTCTGAGACAAGTGAGTCTCTTCACAGATTCCGAGTGGGACACAGGAACACAGGAGAGGCTTAGAACAGGTTTCATCCGATGAATCGGTTCTTTATCAAATCATCAGAAACCACGTGTTGTCATCAGCACTTCAAATTATGCTAACTGGGGGCCGGGGATGTGATTTACTTGGTAAAAAGCTTGCCTTGGCACTGGTGGGCTGGTGACAGCCTGTAATCCCAGCACTTGAGAGGTAGCAGTGGGGATCAGGACCAAGGTCCTCCTCCACCCCATGGCAAGCTTGAGGCCAGCCTAGACTGTAAAAGACCATCTCAGAAAACCACAACAGGGGGAAAAAAGATACTATTTCTATTGTATAGAATGCTGATAATCTGTATATAAATATATATATTTATGTGGTGGGGGCGGGCAGGGACAGACCCCATCTATTCCCACTCCCTTAGCTCCCTGGCTGAGTCTAAGAACCAAATTAACAAGAGACAAAGCAAGTAAGAGAAAGTAGACAGTTTTTAAGTTTTATGAATAAGATCATCGTAAGAGAGTGAAGTCCATAGAGACCAAAGAGAGATGTTTTTATACTGTTGATAGCAAAAGGGGGGCAGTAAATTTCTAAAGAAACAGAAGGAACGGCAGAACAGAGGGATCTGTGGCCCGGGACATAAATTCTAGGTGAGTCATCAAGACACATGAGGGGGATGTGGAGAGACCGGAAGATAAGATTGACTTGCAGGGGTTTATTTATTCAGACCCATTGCAGCCCCAATTACCAGGCTCTGGTGATAAGGGTTATTTTCCTGCCCTGGTAGGAGGGGAACACCCCTCCCATAGGAATCTTTACGACCTGCTACACGGAGGAAAAGGTGAGCCATAGAACCCCCTCTACAGCTCCAGTTTCCCCTATGAATACATCAATTCTGTGAATATTGGGATGGTATAGCCTGACATACCCATAGGTAAGCTTTAATTACCTCATGACAAAAAGAATCTGTCTGGTAGCTGAAAGCAATATACAACACAAAAGTTGTTTTTTAAAAGTAATGAAAAGCCCAAGGCCTATCAATGGATGGATGGATAAACAAATGTGCTATGTCCATTAAAACGGAACACTCTTCAGCTATAAAGAGGGATGGAGTGCTGTGTCGGCTACTGTATGGATGAGCCTTGAAAGCATTTTGATAAACGGAAGACGACAGACATGAATACTATTCTATTTATAAGAAATGTCCAGAACAAGCAAACCCATAGGGGTGGGCAGTCCATTGATGGTTTCTGGGAATGGAAGAATAGCAAAGCAGCAGGGAGGCCAGGGAATGGTTGCTTAGAGGTGAACGGTTTCTTTGCAGAGGAGGAGGACGCATGAATGTACTAAAGCCACTTTCAAGAGATGCGGCTCAGTTGGTTGAATGCTTGCCTAGCATGATTGGAGCCCTGAGCCCTGTGCCCTGAGGCACAGCCTGGTACACAAAACAGGTGTGGTGGCATGCGCAGCACTGTGAGATGGCACCAGGAAGATAAAGAACTCAGGGCTAGTCTCAGCTACATAAAAGCCTGCTCAGGGCCAGCCTCAGCTACACAAAAGCCTGCTCAGGGCTAGCCTCAGCTACACAAAAGCCTGCTCAGGGCTAGCCTCAGCTACACAAAAGCCTGCTTAGGGCTAGCCTCAGCTACACAAAAGCCTGCTCAGGGCTAGCCTCAGCTACACGAAAGCCTGTGTCCTATTTTCATTTTCTTGCTGTGACAAACACATGACCAAGATCAGCTTAGGAGAGGATGGGGTCTGTTTCAGCTTGCACTTCCAGGTCACAGTTCATCCTGGAGGGAAGTTAAGGCAGGAATTCAAGGCAGGAGCCTGAAGCTGAAACCTTGGAGGAATGCTTGCTGGCATTTCTTGCTGGTTCACTCCCAAGCTCAAGCTCACCCTGCTTTCTTACAGGGTTTGGGACAGTTGCCTTGGGAATAGTGCTGCCCACAGTGGACTGGGCCCTCCTATATCAATTAACAGTGAAGACAACACACCACAGGCCAGCCTGATCCGAGCAGTTCTTCAACTGAGGTTCCCTTCTCCGGTGACTCTAAACTGTGTCAAGGTGACATTGAAGACTAACTAGTATATCTTGGAGAGAGAGAGAGAGAGAGAGAGAGAGAGAGAGAGAGAGAGAGAGAGAGAGAGAGAGAGAGAGAGAAACACCAGTTTCTTCTGCAAAATACATGCATCATTTATACCTGCCCATAGACCAGTGGCTCTCGACCTCTTTGGTAAACCTCTGTCTCCAAAAGTATTTACATTATGACCCACAACAAACAACAATAGCAAAATTACAGTTATGAAGCAGCAGTGAAAATCATTTTGTGGTGGGGTCACCACAACATGAGGAACTGTATTAAAGGGTCACAACAGCATTGGGAAGGCTGAGAACTGCTGTAAAGTATTCTTACGTCCTATTATTCAGTATGCCAAATATGTTCAGTAGAGACCTAACTTTTTTTTGTAATATTACTAAGCCACGCTGGCTGAATCCACAATCATGGAACTCAAACAAGGTGGCTGGCTGACTGCACGACGTGTCTGGAAGGCAGAAGGGATTTACTGAGAGAGACTTTGGAGTCAGTTGCTGTCTGCTACCGTCAAACTTCAGACACCGACACGTTAGGAGACACTAGTCCTCTGCCCGTGTGAGCACGGAGCACTTGTCAAAGACTGTGATTTCCAGCCATGGTTAAAGTCGAAATCGGAAGAAAGGAACCCTCTTTTTTGTTATAGGTGTGTGTGGTGTGCCTGTGTGCATAGCCATATTTTTGTGCATGTGGGTGCACACATACTCATGCACTGGGGGCCTGAGGTTGCACACGTACACATGTATGCCGGGAGGGAGGGGGCTGAGGCTGCACACGTACACGTGCATGCGAGGGCCTGAGGTGGATGCCAGGATGCTCTCTCCATCGCTCCTCTGCGTTATTCACTGAAGCGGGGTCTCTCAGTTAAACCCGGAGCTTACCAATATGGTTTCAGTCTTGCTATCCAGCTGCTCTGGGAATCCCGTCTCTACTTTCTGAGGCTGAAATTTCATGTCGCCTGCCATGTCCACTTAGCATTTACATGGGTATATGAAGGGCTGAATCCAGTCCTCAACGTAACAGCTAAACCATCATCTATTTTTTTGCCCAGTTTCCACTCAGGGGGAGGGGGGAGGATGTCTTTTTCTTACTGATTTCTAGGTGCCGCTTTACATATTACGTGCCGTCATCCATGTATTAGCACATACGGTATGATGGCTTCCTCCTATTCTCTTCAGTTTTAATGTTTTTGGTGACATTGACTGTAGCCCAGTTGCTTGCATTGCTGTTTTTAATTATAACACGGGGTCTATCCATCTTTCTGTTCTTATATCTTACCCTCACCTCATAGTGCTGGGCACATAAGGCTGTCACAGGCTCCTCTGAAGGAACTAAATGACTCAACAAACCCATGTGAACAGGAGAACTACACACTACTGGAGAAATTCTCATGTCTAGAGGTAGAAGTTCTGAGGAGGAAGACACCCTTCTTCATGTTACCTCTGAACCTGCTTAAGAGGAGAGTGTGTTGGTTTTGTGGGAGGAGTGTACAAATGGGTGTTCCAATATGTGTAAGTGTGTGGAGACCAGAAAAATACCCCAGCTTACTGTTGTCCCTCTGGGTCCTGTCCATTCTGTTTTTTGAGATAGGCTCTTGTTAGACCTTGAGTTAACCTGTAAGCCCCACCTGCCCAAAACCAGGTAACTTCCTGAAATGCTGGGAGTTGTAGTTCTTGGAAAATAACAACAAAGGCTCATGGGAAAGTACAGTGGCTTGTGGGTCTTGTCCATATAAGCCCTGCCAACACCTACCTCTGTTCCCTCACCTAGAGAGTTTCCAGGTGATGGTCCTGACCAAATTCTATCTTGGTCAGTATTTAACATTTTAATAAAAGCTTGCTTAAATTTAGCCAAAATAGCAAAACTGTTTTTTTCTGGCAAACTTCAGGATTAACATTGTCTCACTGTCCTGAAAATAGTGAATGCTGGGGATCTGCCTGTTTCCTCCCCTGCAGGGCTGGGATTACAGGAAGGTGCCACACCTGGCTTTTTATTTCTTACTGGGGGTCCTCAGGCTTGAACCCAGACCCTTGCGCTTACGAGGCAAGCACTGTACTGACTGAGCCAGCTCTCCAGCCCTATCAAGCTCAGGACAGTTGCACACAAGGCAAGCACTCTGCTCTTGAGCCTACTGTGAGATTTTCATTCTCATGAGCTCACAAACAGCAATGACTGTCTTTCCCAGAGCTTCAGGCTCCAAAAAAGACATGGAGAGGAAAGATGCCTATGTCTGGCACAGGTCCAGGCTTTTCCTTCTGCCCACAGCACACTCAATTACTGACAGGCACTGATGAAATTGCTTTTGACTCGGAGGAGATGATTCAGTGGGTAAAGTGTCGCTGCGTAGGCCTGAGGATCAGAGTTCCGTCCCCGGTACGCGTACAAAAGCCAGGCATGATGGTGTGCATTTTGTAAGCCCAGGGCTGGAGAGGCTGAGACAGGGGGGCTCACTGGCCATCCAGCTTCACCTATGTGGGCAGTTCCTGATTTCTGGAAAGACCCAGTCTAAAAATCAAGGAAGATAACTTCTGAGGAACAACACTCAGGAACAGTTGACTCTGGCAAACCACACGCACACGTACACACACACACACACACACACACACACACACACGCACCACACACGCACACACACACACACATACACACACACACACACGCACACACAATCTTAGAAATCCGAAGAGTTTAGGTTGTTCCACACAAACCACACATGCTAGAGCCAAAGGTCAAAACTGTATTCTCTGATTTCACCTGATTCATCTTCTGTGTGGAACTTGACAGGATGCTTATAGACAGAACACAACCCACAACTTAACTGCTACCTCTCCTGACAGCACAGTGCTAGAATATAGGCTTGGGGTGGACCTGCCGCACCTGCAGCCCTGGCTCTGCCATAATGCCTGACTCCACTGTGCCTCAGTTTCACCATATGCAAAACTATCTTGAGGGACTGTTGAGAGTCTTACCTGAGTAAATACACAGCAAGGCTTTGACCTTCATGGTTAAGGAAGAACCCTCAAGACTTTTGGATATTCTGAATATACCCTTGTGGTCTTTGTCTTCTCTGAAGAAAAAAAACTTTTGCCTGGGGGATGCCGTAAATTAAATCTGCCAGCCTAAGGTGAGATACAAGAGCTGAGCCCAATACCTTCACCCTCAGAGCCAACTGGCCACTGTCCTTCCTGTTACCACATGATGTTATCATAGAGCCCATTTCCTGGGGCTAATTTAAGCCAACTGGAAAAACATAAATGGTGTTAGGATTTAACTTAGTTTCCGATAGGAAGGATTGGCCAGGCCCAGGGCCACCCAGGGCCTGAACACCAGGAACACTGGCTCCATCAACAGCTGCTCTGTGCTGAGAGCAAGTCAGACGCTAGAACATTCTAGCATTCCTACCTCTGCAGCTCCCCTGAGCTTTCTCCTGGGGTTCTCTATCCCCAGGGCTGTAGGCAGGGAAGACTCCAGGCTAAATTTGACCCTCCCCTGGGTCAAAGAATGATTTTTTTCCCCTTCATTTTCATTGAATAGTTGATCTTCAACTTAACACAGTGAAACTCCACTCCCCAAAAGAATAGAAAAATAACCCAAGTCCTGCTCAATAGTGTAAATATTGGGATAAGATAAACATCTGAGCTGCCTTAAAAAGACCATTGTGTTCCCGCAAACTGCATTTCCTTACCTTGAAGAGAGCTCTGGATCAGAGAGCCTGAGGTTTTAAGGAGGGGTTGAAGCTGTGGTTAGAGAAGAATGGCTGGGTAGCCACACCCCTCCCCAGGTCCCAGGTTGCACCCAGAGGCTTTCCCACTGACCTGTTTAACTATTCACTACCCAGCAGGGAGGCACCTCCATCCCCAAGGCCTTGCCGGACCTCACTCTCCTTTCTGTTGTTGTTGTTGTTCACCAGGAATGTGTGCTGGGTCAGCTAACAAGAATGTGTGACCAGCCTCTCCAGGCCGGTTCAGTCCTCAGGGCCTTGGGGAACCGTGTCTTAGCATCATTCTTTCCATTTTAAAGTTCCTCGGTCTTCTTCTGGGATAGGGACTATATGCACAGTATAGATACACAGTAACACTGGTAGCTGCTTTGTGTTTGTTTGTTTGTTTGTTTGTTTGTTTGTTTGTTTTTGCAGCTCACCGCAAGTTTCTCCACATTTTATGTGTGCTATGTGTAATTCATTTCATCCTGTATTTCTGCTGCCTTTGCTTTTAGAGACCAAGTCACATGTATCCCAGGCTGGCCTCCACCTCACTCTTGTAGCCCAGGCTGGTCTTGAATTCCCGGCCCTCCTGCTTCTACCTCCTAAGTGCTGGGATTATAGACATATACCACCTTGCCTGGTCCTTTGTTTCTATTAAGGCGTAAGAGGCTCAGAAATCGCCCAGCTCATGGACTTTGAATTCTGCAGTTTTAGCCAAAAATCAAAGGCAAGTGACAGACGGGGAAAAAAGAAGAGGAGCAACCTTGATTGACTTCTTTTAGCCAAAGCTTCAGCTGTGTTCCTTCGGCCTGGCATTTTCCCCGGGGGTCGTCTCCTTCCACCTGGATGGGGGAGAGGAGAAGCCTCCCTTCACTTTTTGAAAGACTTGAACTCCAAGAGCCATCTCAGCAAGGCATGGAGAATTCCGGACGTTTCCTCCTGGTACAAAGAGTCAGAGAGAGGTTGGAGGTGGAGACAGGGGTCTTTCAGGTGACTCAGCGCGGCCAGTGGGGCTCCTGTGCCACAAGCAAACTGGAGGGTGGCCTGAGGGTGGAGAGGGAACTGGGAGGTCAGGGGCTGGTGGTGTGCTTGGGGGTGGGTGGGCTCTGTTTGCTCTCCTTAAGTTTCTCCTGGGGTTTGTGTTTATAGATGACTATCTCCCATGCATTCGAGCAAAGAGACCAACACATTAGGAAAAAACAAACATTTACATAGCCCGGGAAGTCCCTGCTCCAGACCCCCTCATTCACAGGACTCCATCCATTTAGAGATTAAAACAGGCTGGGCTTGGGGCTTTGTTTGGTTGACTTTTTTTTCCCCTCCTGGGTAGCGTGGATTCTTTCCAGAGCTCCAATACTCAGGAGTGAACTTCAATGACAAGATCCTCTTTTCTCTTCCTGCAAAGGAAAACCTAGATGAGCAATGCAGCTTCCTGACCAGTGAGTGAATCCTAACAGCCTCTTATGGTCCATCCAAACATGCTTTTGAGTTCCGGAACATTGGTATGGGAGCCAATCATATACGTGATGGTCCTTTTATTATTTAATCTTGCTGAGCTATCATCAGTCATTATCCCCAGGAGATTAACTATCCCTTTTTTAAACCCATGCAGACCCTGTGGCTCTAAAATTATGAAAAGTTCAGGCTGAAAGCCCCTTAGGGAATAGCTGGTCCAGAGATTTTCAGACTGAGCCATTAGGGGGTCAGGAAGTCAGCATAATGGGTTAGAAGCACATTTTTAAGAAAACACACAACACAGAGAATTTCCTATAGTCAGTTAGTATTGTTTCATGAAGCTTTTGTTCCAATTATGTATGTGCTTCGGAGGGTTGGGGTATGAAAGTATGTCACTTTTCTCATGTGTGTGTGTGTGTGTATGTGTGTGTGTGTGTGTACACTTGTGATGTGTAGTGTATACATGTGTGGAATATGAACACTCGTGAACATTTAGAAACCAGAAAGGGATAATAGCAGGGTGTCACTCTCTATCCGATTCCCTTGAGACAGGGTCTCTCACTGAACTGGTGGCTAGTAACCCCCCATCTCCACCCTTCCACAACTCTGGGATTAAAGGTGCATGGGACTATGGCAAGGTTTGTAGTGAGTGCTGAGGATTTGAACTCTGGTCCTGTGTCTTACAACAAGCCATCTTACCCACTGAGTCCTCTACCCAGCAGACCTCTTTTCTGTGTTATAGGCTGGAGGGGAAGCTAGCCATTCTCCCACTCTTACCAAACCAACTCCCTCAGCTCCCTCCCATTGGTCAGCACACGCCACCTTCCCACCTTCCGTCTGGTTTAGGTGTATTAGCGTTTAGTACCTTTCAGACAATCAGCCTGTGATGGCTAATATTGTCAACCTGACAGGGTCTAGAGCCACCCAAGAGACAAGGTTCTGGGCATGCCTGGGAAGGAGGTTTCCCCCACCCTCACCCCCGCATTGGGTTAACTGAGGAAGGAAGCCCCACCGTGTGTGTGAGCAGTACCATTCCACAGACTGGGTCTTGGACCAAACAGAAGGAGAAAGTGTGAGCACCATCATTCATCTCTCTGCTTCCTGACTGCAGATGCCATGTGACCAGCCGCCTGGCCCTCCTGCTGCCATGCCCTCCCACAGGGACGCTGCGCCCTTCAACTACGATCCAAAATGAATCCTTTCTTAAGTGGCCTTTGTCAGATGTTTGATTGGGACAAGAAAAAGAGCAACTACCACACACATGGTCCAGTGTCACCTCAGTAGCCAACGTAGGACAGAATGCCAGGTTCCGGGTTAGATGTCCAAACCCAATGACTCGCCAAGGCAGCAGAGGAAGATAAGGGGGAGAAGAGAAGAACTCATCGAAAGGACCGCCATCTTGAATCTCCGGACCACCAAAGACAATCATTACACCAGCACCAAGTGAGTCCAGCAATGGTCGTCCACAGCTTCTTATGTCCTCCCAGATACTGGCCTGAGCTCATTGGTTGCAATGCCTCCTTCATCTTCACGTGGAGCTGGTAGGATGTTATTATTCCAGGGCCAAAAGGGTATGTATGCTAACTACACCACTGCGCTCAACTCCTCCTCCACACAAAACCCCGTTGAATGCTCGACATGACAGCAAGGTCAAGGCCCAGAGTTTATTGGAAGACTTAATAAGTAGATGAAGAAGCCGGGACTCTTCTTGGAGGCTGAAACAGAACTACTGGGAAGGGGGAGTCTAAGGAACAAGCTAGCGTGAGAGAGTCTTCTCAAAGGGACAGCAGTGATTGATTGTGAATCACGGATGATCTGAGACATGTCCACCCTCCCTTCCACCACCCAAATGTCACTACTTCTCCTCCTCCATTGGCAGGACCAAAGGTCAATCCAGGGGCATAGTGTATGGGTTTGTAACCTCATACAGAAGACTTTTTTTTTTTTTTTTTTTTTTTTTTTTTAGGACAGGGTCTCATGTTGCTCAGGCTATCCTCAAACTTACTACAAATGACCTTGAACTCCTGATCCTTCTACTTCCACCTTCCAAGCACTGGGAACATGGGCTAGCATCACTGGGACCAGTTTAAGTGGTGCTGGGATTGGAACTCAGGCTTCCTACAAGCTGGGCCCTCACTCTACCAACTGAGCTACATCCTCAGCACCCCCAGGAAGGAATCTCACAGCACTCTTCCATAGCCCAATGCCTTTCCAAAATTCCTGCTTTAAAACAAAGAAAAGAATTAATGTGGGGTTGAGCCATGGAAGAGAAAATTAACTCGGCCCTTCATCAGCTTGGACTCCTGGGGTTGCCCAAAGACAGCGCGTCAAGTTAAAGCGTCCAGTGAAAATAAAGGAGGAAAAGAGAAGCCTGTCTTGGAAAGTCGGCCTTTTCTTTCTATTCTTTGCTGTTGAGGAGGCAAAGCTGGTTTGGTTATTCTTGTTCAGTCTCCTTGAGAAATTCTCAGTGTGATTGGCAAGACATCAGGAATAACAAGATAAAGTGGTGGCGTGAACGCCGCTGGGAACAGAGGGTCCTTTGTGCTGGCCTTGCCTAAGAAGTGGGAAGAAAAGCTGGGATTTGGGCTTTGGTGCAAAGCCCTCGCATGTTACGCTTACAGTATCCTTTCTGTCGGAAATGCTAGAATACTTCCCCTGCAGGTATTTACAGTCTGTCTCAACATTTGGCCAACTCCTGGCACTCCCCTGCTTTCATTCATAGTGGAGACTCCAGTATTACATTGAATTAAAACAAAGGCTAAATCACCCAAGAAACGTGGAGGTCTAGAACTCATTCATCATCTAAAGAGGGGGAAATCACTATTCTTCACAAATACAACACACCAGGAGTACATAGCCAGACATAGGATAGGACCCAGAAAGCTGGAAAAACCAGCCTAGAAAAACTACATCTAAAACCACTGCAGGGGCTGGAGATACAGCTCAGCTGATAGAGCACTTTCTTAGAATGCACAAAGCCCTGGGTTCGATCCCCTGTATGGCATAAAACCGAGTATGGCAGTGTTCAGAGGATCTGAGCTGGATCCAACCTGAATGCTGGAGAACTAACTTTCATAGTCACAGAAGGTGCTATGCAATCTGCCAAGGGAGAGAAGCAACCAATAGTCCTACCCCCAGGTGTGACATCTATAAACCACAGTGGCAAGATATTCCTAAGGGTACAATAGTGGTTATTCCTATCTCGGCAGCAACCAACAGCTTTCTAACTGGACTAAACTGTTTAGACCCACTAAACAGGAGGGAACTCGTGCCTGGTACTGGAAACCTAGCCCAATACCAGGGCTAGTGAGGTCATGGATCCTAAAAGAGAACCTTACCCACCATTTTCCTAAAACAGCATAAAATTCCTAACTGCACTGTAAATACTTACTCTTATACCTACAGATAAGTGTAGCTCCCAGGACTCACCAACAACATTGCAACAGATGAAGACCATTACAGAAAAATCAAACTGGCCAAAATGAAGAGGAAATTGATCGTGAGTTGCCCAGGCCTAACTGATACAGCTACAACACAACCCTTAAACCCAAGGCTCAGGGAGCATCATAAAAGATCGGGTGGAAAGATTGTAAGAGCCAGAGAACCAGGAAATGGGATGTGAGATTGTATCTCACAGGAATGACAGGAAATCTTCACCCATGACACCTCAACAATATGGCTGTCTAAACAAAATCTAAACAAGGACAACACTAATAGATGTGCTAACACGGAAAGGGGAAATTTCTTGGGCTCCCATCCCTAGACAAGGAACTACAGGCAACTAAGGGATACTGAAAGTGGGGGAATCCATCTTCCCCAAGGACGAACCCCTTAATTAGTTACCCAATGTTAAGAGATAATAAACAGACGAGCAATACTGAACAGACTCAGCCGGTGTAGTTAGAGTATATATAATACATAGGTAACAGTAACAGACTTTTAAATCTTTTAATTACATGTATGGGTGTTCTGCCTGCGTGTGTGTATATACTTCATGTGTGTGCTTGGTGCCCATGGTGGTCAGAGAAGGTAGCAGATCTCCTGGAACTGGAGTTATAGATGGTGGTGAGGCACCATGTGGGTACTGGAAATCAAAACTGAGTCCTCTGCAAAGGCAACCAGTGATCTAACTGCTGAGCCATCTCCCCAGCCCCAACAGTAACAGGTTTTTTAAGGCTATGAGTTTGAGGGGGGGACATGAGAGGAATTAGTGGGAAGAGAGGGAAAGGGGGAATTACATAACTATACTTATATTTTTTTAATTTTAGAAAAAAAATGGTGGTACATGATTGTAATCTCAAGAGGGTCAGAAGGCCAAGGTTATCCTTTGCTGTATAGAGAACTCAAGACCAGCCTGGGCTACATGAGGACCTATCTAAAATGAAGAGACTAAGGTGGGGAGTTAAGAAGAGAGGAGGAAGAGGAGAAGGAGAGACAAGGCCAGGCCACTTAAATATCCATCTCTGTTGTGTTAATTTTTTAATCATTTATCATTTATTCATTCATTATTATTATGTGTGTGAGTGCGGGTGTGTTTATATGTGTGTGTGGCGTGGAGGTCAGAGAACAACTCTGTGATGTTCACTCTCTCCTTCTACCCCTTTGTGGTTTCTGGTGGCAGGAGCCATAAGCCTAAGCGACCCTTGACACACATGCTGCCATATTTGGGCTTCTCTCCTCTTTTCCTAGATCTAGGCCTTGCTTAAGTCTCCATAGCACCAGAACCTCTTCTCACAGATACCAGAACCTCTTCTCAGATATCAGGTGAATGAGCTGCAGTTAAGCAATTAGGCAGTTAGACAAGAGTAGATAGATAACCCTCAGAGCAACATTTCCTGCTGGCCCAACAGCCCATAATTAAGTCCCTTCCTGCTTGCGACCCCCATTACTGAGTCCCTTCCTGCTTGCAACCCCCATTACTAAGTCCCTTCCTGTTCTCAACCCCCCTTGCCTACCTATATACGCCTTGAGAGAAAAATAAAATTTTGGAGCTTGATCAGACGTCCTGTCTTGCTCTCATTCTCTGTGTCTCTTGTCCCTCTCATTCGCCGGCCATCCCTTTAGGTCCCCGTTGAAGACCCTGCTGTCCGGGGCATTCTGGGATCCAATTTTCCAAATTCGCATGGCAAGCACTTTGCCAGCTGAACCATCTTACCAGCCTTGAATAACCCTCTCTCCAACACTTCCAAAGCCCTGGATCTTTTTCCGTTTAGTCTCTCTTCAATAAGCCCAACAGACACAGTCCTTTCATGTGTCTTACTTGATTTAATTTGAGTTGTCTTATGTCTGTGTTCTACAGAGAAATACTGTTTGCTTGCATCCTGTAATATCCTGAGACCCTCCAATCCTTGCCTGAAAGCCATCCTATGCATCCCATTTTTGTCTTGTGGATTTCATTTTCAATGCCAATATCCATGTCCCATTTCATATGAAAGTGCTTTTAGGCAATCATCAAGGTAAATGGATATGTTAGAACAATACATCATGTTTCTCTGTCTGCTGGAAGTGCAGGCCTCCCAGCACCATGCCCCTGCCCCCATTTCAATCCCAGCTCTGGATGGAGCCTCTGTCCATCACAATGCTTCCAGCTGCTAAGAACAGAATATTCCATTTAAAGTAGCATTACTGCCCATAAAAGACCACAGAGGCAAAGAGTGTCAGGTTGTTTTTAGTGCCTCCAAAATGGCGTCAAGAACCAGACAAAGCAGCATACATCTGTAATTCCAGTGCTTAGGAGACAGAAGGATTCCCAGAAGCTGGAAGGCCAGCTAGCCTGGTGCCATAGCAACCATCAACAAGACACCCTGTCTCAGACAAGGTGGAAGATGAGAAACAACACCAGAGTTGTCCTCTGACCTCCACATGTGCACCATGGAGTATACATACATACCCCACACACACACACACACTCATACACACACACACACACACACACACACACGTGATTTTTTAATGGTATTGGGGACCCTAGTCCTGGGCAATTTTCTATTTTGCAGCTTCTGAATGGTCCTTAGGTATGTTCTTACACAGGCACAAAACTGCTATCATGGGTTCAGTGTTCCACACAAACACAGCAGCACCAGCTTGAAGAGAACAAATGTGTCCTCCCATAATCCATTCTCAGGAAACTTTCCCTTATGTGTCCTCGGCTACAACTGGACTCCAGGCCATGTCTTAGCTGCAAGGGAAGCTGGGAATTTTCTACAGTAGGATGTGACTTCTGCAACAAGGAGAAGACAGAATAAAGGCCCCATTACCCTTTGTTGGGTAAGCAACTAGAAAGATCTTTTACAGCTCCTCAGTCCTATCAACATTGCCCTCCTGACAAGGAAGGACAAGAAACAACCACTTGGATGAACAAAATTCTCAAGAGACCCCTCAGCACGTTGCCGTGGTATCAATGTTTTCCTTGTAAAATACCTTCCTATTCTTCCAGATGAGTTCAGAAGTCTCAGGTCATCCTTGGCTATACAGTTGGACTCAAGGACAGCTTGGACTACATGGAACCATCAAGAAAGAAAGAATATCAAGAAAGGGGTATCAGAAACTAGAAGACAAGTCGTGGATAACTAACAAATAACACTAAATTTACATCAGAGCTGGGAATCAAGGAATGATGGTGAGTTTGACAAACTAAGAAGACACAGAGTTGCAACATAATAATTTAGACATGGGCTTGCCCGGTAATCCTGTTCTTCTGCAGAAGTATAAACCTAAGACTGAGAAAGGATAAGAAGAAACTGACAAGACTCACACAGCTAAGTAGTAAAATTAAGTAGGATTTAAACCCAGGCCATCTGACTCCACAAGCCCTGTTTTTTTACATAGCATGAAATAACTTCATTGGGAAGGTGATAGGCTTCTTTTATAGGCATGGATCAGAGTCCAGAGGACTTCTGATGAGACTCCCAGCTTCCTATATCCCAGAGCAAAGAATTGAACCAGAAATACATGATTGATTGGTAGTAGAAACAGAGACAGTGTATTAAGGCAGAGAAAAACATGCCTGCCTTAGTTATTGTTCTATTGCTATGAAAAGATACCATGACCAAGGCAACTTATAAAAGGGAAGCATTTATTTGTGGGCTTGCTTAGAGTTTTAGAGGGTTAGTTCATGATCATCATGGCTAGTAGCAGGCATGGCTCTGGAGCAGTAGCTGAGGGCTTTACATCCATATCTGCAGGCAGCAGATGGAGAGAGGGAGACTGGGCCTGGCTTGGACTTTTGAAACCTCAAAGGCCACTCCTAATGACACACCTTTCTACAGCAAGACCACACCTCTTAATCCTTCCCAAACAGTTTCACTAACTGAAGACCAAGCATTCAAATCTACGAGCCTCTGGGGTCATTCTCATTCAAATCATTATAACTCCTGAAAAGGGAAGTAAGCCAGAGAGCTGGAAATGTGTTAAAGGCTCAAGAGCCCCAGACCCCAGCTTCATGATCCTTTATAGACCATTTGCACTGTACCTGTTTTCTCCCACATTTGGAGAAAATTATGGGATTTTTTCCCTTCCTTTCTTTCAGATAGATATAGCAGTACCCTCTCTGTATATATGTATGATGTATATGTGTCCTTGTCTATCACCTTGTTTGAAGCAAGGCCTCCTGTTACTGGCCAGGGCATATTCCAGGCTAGCTATCCCAGGACTTAGTGGGGATTCTTCTGGTTTTGCCTCTCCTCTCACTGAAGGAGTACTAGGTTTACAAATGCACACTACCAGGTGGTTTCTAGAATCCCAGCTCTGATTCTCACCTTGTATAGCAAGCACTTTTACCCACTGAGCCAACTTCTCAGCCCCCCTTTTTTTTCTTTTCTTTTTTTTTTTCTAGGTTTTCTTCCTCCTTAAAAATTTTCAGACAGCTCAGGATGGCCTTGAACCTCCAGTCCTCCCATCTCCACATTCTGAGTGCTGGGACTGCTGACATGAGCCACCATGCCCAGGTTTGTGCTAGGATTCAGTACAGGCCCTCATAAATGTAGATATCCAAGTACTTTACCAACTGAGCTACATCCCAAGCCCCAATAACAGGATTTCTCGTACGTGCTCTGTTCCTTACATGCAGCACTCGTGGAGAGTGGTTTCTTCTCCTATGTGATACTTGATGTCTTGGCTCTCTACCCTCCTGCCACACTATGATAGCAAGCGCTGAGGCAGGCAGACCCCCTGGACAGGGCACCAAGCAATCCCACACTCCTCACTTCTGAGTTCTACCATGTAATCCTTCCTTCCTTAGACTACCCTTGAAGGATAAATGACTGCCATGTAAGGGTGTAACCAGAGATCATCTTCCAGAACTCAAACTCTTTCAGGAAGCACCTGATTCTTTAATTACCCGGCACCAGAAAGGTTCAAGGTCAAGAGCTGTTGTGACTCTGCCTAGGAGAAAAGGGAGGCCTTTGTAAAAGGTGGGTTCTGAAGGGCACATATAATACATGCTTTGGGCATTGTCTCAATACATTTTAACATGGGCCTAGTTGTTTGTTTGTTTGTTTGTTTGCTTGCTTTGTTTTTCTTTTTCTTTTTTTCTTTTTTAAATTGGTCTTATGTAGCCCAGGCTGGCTGTGTAGCTAAGAATGAGTTTGAACTCCTGATTCTCCTGCCTCCACCTCCCAAGGGCTGAGATTTCAGGAGTGTACCATCACACCCAGTTTATGCAACACCAGGGATTAAACCCAGGGCCCTGTGCATGCTAGGCAAGTTCCTTACCACCTGAGCTACATCTCCAAGCCCTGGCTTAGCTTCTTACAGTCCTACCTAGCAAAGGCCTGAGAAGTCCCTATAGATGACCATTACCTGAAGCTAGTCCAGAAACCTTCAAAGAAGGCTTCCAAATGTCTGGGTACCTGCTTTCACAGAGCCTGAAGACCCTAAGTCTCAAGTGTTCTTAACACCACGCACGTGTTTTTATCCCCAAAACAGAAGTAGATCAGACAAGACATTGGGGCAATGTTCTGATTGCAAGTCCTTCCCGATAATGTCTTCAGATAATACAGCGGTAAGCAACCCCACTTGCAATCTGCTGAAATAACTGTGGCTGGGGAGCCTGGGGCTACAGAGGAGAAAGGAAAGTCGCTACACTGACCAGCAAATTTGCAAGACTGGCTGGCTGCAGGGACTTCCCAGCTGAGCCTGGCAGCCTCTGTGCGATGCTCACTGTTACACACAGGGCAGCCACTCAGTGAAGGAATCCCTGTTGGGATTCCAGCTCCTGTTGAAAACATTGTCAGCCGCTATTGTTTTGACGGTTCTCCGAACAGTCCTCTCTTTCATGTCGCCCATTCATGAAAACACGCCCGGACCCCTTCCCCTGGGCTCTGGGATGATTTGCCATTTATGAAAAGTTCTCTCTTTAAACAGTCAGTGCAAATCCCAAGTTAGGCATTTGAAGTTCATGACCCTTTCTTCCTCTTTAAGTTCCCAGCTCTCCCTGCCTCACAACTTGCTGAGCTGCAGGGAAGGAAAAACCCCCTGAGAACTGAAAAGCCTTCCCCATCTTTTCTCTCCTCCTAAACAAGCAGTCTGCTAGAACAAGTAAATGTGAGGTCTTTGCCCCTCTCCTGCACCCACGCCCTGCTCCTCTGCTTTCCCTTATTAAGGAAACAATGAGGCGAGCCATCCAGGATATGCCTGTGTGGACAGTGATGTCCAGCCATAAATCACTTCCTCACTGGTGACTTTTATGGGTCAGGGAAACCATATGGCCCGTGCCTCTGACTGTGGGGCAGACTCAGCTAAGCGATGCTCATTTTGAAACTGCTATGGAGAGACAGTGAAGTCAACAGAAGGCTTGCCTTTGCTAGCCTGAGGACCCGAGTCCCATCCCCAGAACCCACGCAAATGCTAAGCGTGATAGGCCACACTTGGAATCTCAGAGCTGAGTAGGTAGACCGGTAGGTCACTGGGGTTCAACAGCCAGTCAGCCTAGTCTCCTTAGCCAGCCTGGAGACAGTGAGAGAACCCCTCTGAAGGAAGAAAACAAGATGCATGGCTCCCGAGGAAGGACATTTGAGGTTGTCCTCTGACCTCCACATGCACACTTGTGTACATACGCAGATGAGTGCTCTCTCTCTGTCTCTCTGTCTCTCTATCTCTGTCTGTCTCTCTGTCTGTCTGTATCTCTCTCTCTCCCACACACACACACACACACACACACACACACACACACACACACAGAGAGAGAGATTGTGGTGCACACCTTGCACGTGTTTTAATTCCTCTGTACCCCTCACACATGAACTTCACTCTCTGGCCTGGGCTGCCTTCCTGCCCTGCTCTGTGCCCCACCCCCACCCCAGTTTACTTGCTCTCTAGCTTAGACAGTCCTCATGGGTCCTTCCTCGGTTGGCACGGTGGAGACAGCCCCAGCCCCACGCAGGAGATGTTTCTGTGGGCAGTGCCACCCTGGGTGGATATACTTGGTCTTGGTCTCTCCCTCTCTCCTCTTGGCAACAGGAATGACATAATGCGATTTACCTCTTCTGCAAATTAGGCAAGGCCAGCCTTGGTCAGGGTCGGTCCTCTTGCACGGCTCCTACTTCTGCACTGTGGAGGCCTCACGGCTGCCTCATTGCGACACTACACTAATTACGGCATCATTCCCCTGCCTGCTGCTGTTCCTAGCTGCAACTTCTCACCCAGGGAGCACTACCCGTCAAATACACAGCAGTGACACAGGGGGCCCAGGAAGACAGAACAAACCATTTCCTTCCAGACTGTCAGCTGGAGAAGAGAGCTACAAGTGATTTAACTGGAGACATCCTCACACTGGAGCCGGGTATGGAGAGACAGGACTGAAGTCTGCAGAGGTGGTATCAGCTCAAGGCCAGTGTGGCTCTCCTCTTAGCTTTAATGGTCACCTTGACACAGCCTACAGTCCCCTAAAAGGGGAATCTCATGGAGGGATTCCCCAAATCAAGTTGGCCTGTGGCCATGTCTGTGAGAGGTTGTCTTACTAGTTAGTTGATGCAGAAGGGCCCGGCCCACCGTGGGTGGCACCATTTTCTGGATGGGTAGTCTTTGGGCCATATAAGAAAGCTAGCATGACCTTGGGTGAACCAGAAAGCACCGATCCTCCATAGTTCCTGCTCCAAGTTCTTGCTCGGGCTCCTACCCTGACTTCCCTCAAGGATGGAGTGCAAGCTGAAAGGAACCCTTCCCTCCCCCAAGTAGCCTTTTGTCAGAGTGCTTTCTCACAGCGACAGAGATGGAACTAGAACACTTACATGTATGTATATATGAAACGGAAATTAATTTCCTGTTTTAGTTGTGGGTCCTATCCGCAAGATAGTGCATTATATGTATATAAGTACTCCAAAGTAAAAAAAAAAAAAAAAAAAAATCCAAAGTCTGAACTGCTTCTCTTAAAAGCTGGTCAAGAACCCGAGACTTTGGGCTCAAGGGTTGGTAGAGTGCTTGTCTAGCATACATGAAGCCCTAGGTTTGATCCTTAGCACTACACAGAGCAGCTGTAATAGTGCGTGCTTATAATCCTAGGGCTCAGGAGACAGAGGAGGCTGTGTGAAACCTTGTCTCAAAAAAAAAGAGTGCTCCTTTTACAGACAGGGAAACTGAGGCAGAGAGTGACATCTCAAGAAGGAACAAACCATATACCCTGTTTACTATTTATGATAGTACTGTCCTATTGTATAGTAGTCAATACTGAGGTGAACAATTTGAATGCTCTAGTCATGTGATATTTGATTTACTAACAGTAAGGCCAGGCTGGGGGTCAGGCTCAGTTAGAATGCTTACCTACCACACATGAAGTCCTAGTTTGAGTCCCAGAACTACAAAACCCAGATGGTGGCACAGGCCTGTAATCACAGCACTAAAGAGATAGAGGCAGGAGGGTCAGAAGGTCAAAGTTGTTCTCAGCTACACAAGTTCAAGACCATCCTGGAAGTGTGTGTGTGTGTATGTGTGTGTGTGTGTGTGTGTGTGTGTGTGTGTGTGTGTGTACATCCCCACTTACATAATCAAAACCAATATTGGATAGGTCAACTATACTGTCTACTTTGTTAAATTTGATCTCAAGGCTCCACCACAGTTTGATATATAGTATACATTAGTTGAATAAACTAATCTTATATTTACACAATATTCAATTTATTATTAATATATTTAATATGTGGCACATGCCTTCTTAGGACTACTTACACACATAAGTAAGTGTGTGTGTGTGTGTGTGTGTGTGTGTGTACAAAGTGACATATTAACTAGGACTCTTGTCTGCAAATGACAGAAATTGGTTAAAGCAGCTTAAGATAAAAGGAATAGAAAGGAAAGGACAAAATGGCACACACACATAAACTGAAAGCTCAGAGGTGGACGTCAAGCAGAACTGGGTCCAAGGCTTCAGCCAAGCGTCAAGTCTGGTTAAAGAAATGCAGTATTCCATAGGCTCTGGCTGTATCGACTCAATCTATAGTGAGAAAAAGCAAAGCAGGGCGTCATCCTTTGTCGGCAGCTCAGGGACCAGGAATCACTTGGGCTATGCAAGCTGAAGCCGTCTGTCCACCCTGAGCTGACCTCGGAGGCCAGGGGAGCCCGGCTCTGATTAGCTGGAGCTGGTTGTGTGCCTTTCTCTACAGGAGAAGGAAGGCTGAGTTCAACTGCTTTGCTTCCCAAGCTACGGGAACAAGTTGCTCGTGAGGAAGGAAAGCTTAGATGTTAGACCGACACACGGTACCAGCTCTGGATGCTGCCGTTCACTAAAGAAGAGGTCCGACTTCCCCAGCTGCATTGTGAGGCCCCAGGGATGAGTCTCCAGAGCCTAGAGACTCCTTCCATCCATCTGTTCCTCCTTCAGCCTCTGCTGGGAGCTTGCTTTGCTAAAGTTGTAACCTTGAAGAATAAAACACCTTCCCACTCACGTCCAGTCCTCGGGCCCAGCATACTGACTCCCAGTAAGCTGCTTTTCTTCTTATAGTGTTTAGGAGACAGGGAGATGTAGATGTACCCAACCATCTTATTAAATAAGAAACACAGAACCAATGCAAAGAAGAAAGCCAAGAGGTCAGAGCTAAGAGCTAAATCCTTACCCTTCCTCCTGCGGTGGTCCTACCTCTCCGAAAAAGAGCTACTTCCTGTGTTAAAGTCTTTATAAAGACTTTCGGTTCTGCCTTCTCATTGGTTGTAAACCCAACCACATGACCATCTGTCTCTACAGACCGTCACTGCCTGTCTGTACAGACCTCCAAGTCTTCTGTGGTTGGTACTGAGATTAAAGGCGTGTGTCTCCAATGCTGGCTGTATCCCTGAACACACAGAGATCTACCTAGCTCTGCCTACCAAGTGCTGGGATTACCAGCGTACGCCACCACCGCCCGGCTTTCCTATGGCTTGCTAATAGCTCTGACCCCCCAGGCAACTTTATTTATTAACATACAAATAACATTTTAATACAAATAAAATATCACCATAGGGAGACCACCTGTCTGTTCGGTGGCCATCTTGAGTCCTTTATAATTGGCCAAACCACTGCACGCCAAGTGTAAATCTCAGCCTGCCATGGCACCAATCACGCTCACGCAAAGGGGATGAGAGATGGCCTCCGTTCTCGCTCATCATTGCAAAGCCAGTAATGCATGCAGAGAAGGCAGCTCCATTATGAGGGGCCGTGATCTGTAACCCACTAAATGACAGGCTTCCGAGTGCGTGCGTGGGGCTGCCAGGGAAGGGAGCAGAGCCCTGGGAGTTCATGCTAAGCTCGGTCATGTTCCCTCTTCTAACAACCGTGATGACACTCGGTACATAGGCCACTCGGTGGCATGGCTAAAGTGCACAAGGCAGGGTTTGACTTTACATGCAGTTATATAAGAACCTTCCAAGTGACTTCCAGCTCCCTAACGAAGTCTCTGATCAGTAAGCTGGTAATCACTTATCGAGGTTTCTAAGAATGGCCAAAGAGCTAAAAGGATGCTACAGGGTAGCCTGTCCTGGCTTTGGCCCCCAGCCTCCTGGTGAAATGAGACACACAAATGCATTTTTAGGGGTTCTGCTACTGCTTCCCAATAAGGAAAACTCACCTTTTAAAGAGCCCAGACATCTAGGAGTTGAGGAAATGGCTCAGTTGTTAAAGTGTATGCCTTGTAAGCATAAGGAGCTGTAAAATCCCCAACACACACACACACACACACACACACACACACACACACAGAGAGAGAGAGAGAGAGAGAGCGACAGAGACAGAGACAGAGAGAGACAGAGAGAGACAGAGAGAGACAGAGAGAGAGAGCGAGCTAAACTACTTACCTTAACATGCTAAACTCTAACACATTAGGGCCACCGTCCAGCATGGCAGCAATCAGCGGTGATTGAAATAAAAGCTGCTCACACTAGTTCCCGGGGTCACCCCCACCCCATCCTCCTCTAAGGACGCTCACACCTCTCCCTCTCCACAGGCATTTTACTCACCCACCTCCTCACTGCCACCCAAGTCAGAAGGCCAGGGCTGGGGAGATGGCTCAGTCAGTAGACCGCTTACTGCCCAAGCACAAAGACCTGTGTTTGATCTCCAGCATCCATGTGGGGAGTGGAGCGTGGTGGTGGGCGTCTGAAGTCCCAGCATCAGGGCAGGTGACCAGAGGATACCTGTGGCTCATGGCCAGCCAGCCTAGCCTGCTGAGCTGCTGAGCTCCACGTCAAGTGAGAGACCCTGTCTCAGAAAGCAGAGTGGGGAGGAACTGAGGGGACACCTGACGAGGCCCAATCTGGAACAGCTGGCATAGGTATGGGCCGACATCCTGGAATCTCCTGAAAGCCTCAGGAAACAGTGTCTGTGTTTTCCTTGACTTACTCCAAACATGCTTCTCAAAAGCTTCCTGAGAAAGGATGCATGGAAGGTGTATTTCTTCTCGGGTAGCTCTGGGCTCACCTGATAGCCTCGCTGCAAATTGAATCCCAGGTCTGACCCTTCACAGTTCCGAAGGCAGTGTTCCACTGGGCTTCCGCTCTCCGAGTTTCAGCTGAGAACTGTGCCCACTCTAATTAATGACTCATTTTAAGTGGCATGGTTTTGGCTCTTCCTTGGGCTCAGTGTTCTGAAAGTTCATGGCGATGTGAGTGTCGGGCTATTTTCACGCATTGTGCAATTATGATGAGCACCTGACGGCCTTGCAGTCTACAGCTCCTGTTTGTGTGCTGTGGGGATTAGTCTTTGAACTGTTTCCTTGACAACCCCTGAACTTTTCCTGGTCTCTTCTCTCTGAAATCCATATTACTTAGACCACTTGTGCTGTTTCTGGGACATCATCTTTACTCCCCCTACGCATCCAGCTCTGTCTTTTTATTTTCAGGAGCCTTAGGGTTTGTTTTTGTTTTGTTTTGTTTTTTGTTTGTTTGTTTTTATTTTTTGCTGGTTTTTTTTGTTTGTTTGGTTTTGGTTTGGGGGTGTTTGTTTGTTTGTTTGTTTGCTTTTCAAGACAGGGTTTCTCAAGACAGAGGTTCTCTCTGGAACTTTGGAGCCTGTCCTGGAACTCGCTCCGTAGACCAGGCTGGCCTTGAACTCACAGAGATCTGCCTGCCTCTGTCTCCTGAGTACTGGGCTTAAAGGCAGGTGCCACCACTGCCTGGTGGTTTTTGTTTTTTAATTTATTACATTGTTGTTTGTTTCTTTTGAGAGGAGGAGGGTCCACGCCACTGGCACATTTGAAGGTCAGAAGACAATTTACAAAAGTCAGTTCTCACTTTCTGTCACGTGAGTCCTGGGGATTGAACGCAAGTCCTCAGGCCTGGTGGCAGGTTCCTTTACCAGGGAGCACCTCACTAGCTCTGATGTAGCCCAGGCTGATTTTGAACTAGCTATGTGACCAAGGATGACCTAGAACTCCTGATTCTCCGACCCCCACCTCCTGAGTGTTGGGATATGGAGGCATGAACCACCAAAGCTGCTTTTGGTGGTGCTGGGGACCGAACCCAGAATGTCGAGGATGCTAGGCAAGCACTCCACTGCCTGGGTTACATCCTCAGCCCTGTTTTAGGTTTTTAAAGACGAAGTCTCCTGTAGTGCAAGCTGGTCTGTCTTTTCATTCTTTTGGGGTGGGGTGGGGTGGGGGGGTTTCTTCAAGTTTCCCATTCTAACACTGAATTTTCTCTTTTGCTATTTTTTACTCTCCAGTGCTGGGGACCGAACTCACGGCCTGCACGTGGTAGGCAAATGCTCTGTAACGAAACTCAACCTTCAGCCCCTGGGATTAAATTCCAAGGTAGCTCCTTTTTGTTGTCTGTATATTATTTTTTAGTATCCTGTTCTCATTCCCTAGTTAGAGTGTCTTCTGCCCCTCTAAATATTAAACTGTACTTTTCTCTATTCTATGTGTTTTCTTCTCCCTGTCTAATTTGTTTCTTCCAAACTGTTTTTTTTTTCCTGTTTACTTAGTTTTTGCTCGTCCTTTCCTGTTAGAAACCTTCCCCAGATGTCTGGTGATCCTTGGCCATCTGTTCTTCTGAGGAATGGGGAACTAAATTGCTGAGTCCCAGCTCTGCACGCACAACAGGTGGGCTTCGCAACCCGGTTTCGCTCCCCGGTGTCATCACCCTGCACCATTTGTTTGGAAAACCCCCCATCAGTGCCTTCAGATCTTTCTTTCTAGTGATGGTTGGACTCCCCAGAAAGGACCTCTCCAATCGCCTGCTGAAGGATCTGGGCCTAGCTGCCATCATTTTGGGGAGAAAAAAAAAGCAACCCAGCACATGCAGTTCACTCCATGACCCTTTATGCATAGGTCCCGCTGGTCCTGACGCCATCAACAGAGAATAGAGTTCCAGTCTTCTGCAGGAGTGCCCAGTCTAGAGAGCCAACCACTCCTTCAACAAACTAAATGGTCCTCTTTTGTGTAGGTGTATGGGATGTGTAGTGTATGGGGTGTGTAGGTGTATGGGGTGTGTAGGTGTATGGGGGTTTGTAGGTGTATGGGGAGTGTAGGTGTGTGGGAGTGTAGGTGTATGGGGGTGTGTAGTGTAGGTGTATGGGGGTGTGTAGTGTAGGTGTATGGGGGTGTGTAGTGTAGGTGTATGGGGGTGTGTAGTGTAGGTGTATGGGGGTGTAGGTGTATGGGGTGTGTAGGTGTATGGGGTGTGTAGGTGTATGGGGTATGTAGGTGTATGGGGGTGTGTAGTGTAGGTGTATGGGGGTATAGGTGTATGGGGTGTGTAGGTGTATGGGGGTGTGTAGTGTAGGTGTATAGGGGTATAGGTGTATGGGGTGTGTAGGTGTATGGGGTATGTAGGTGTATGGGGTGTGTAGGTATATGGGGGTGTAGGTGTATGGGTGTGTAGGTGTATGGGAGTGTAGGTGTATGGGGTATGTAGGTGTATGGGGTGTATAGTGTAGGTGTATGGGGGTGTAGGCATATGGGGTATGTAGACGTATGGGGGTGTGTAGTGTAGGTGTATGTGGGTGTGGGTGTATGGGGTGTGTAGGTGTATGGGGTATGTAGGTATATGGGGTGTGTAGTGTATGGGGGTTTGTAGGTATATGGGGGTGTAGGTATATGGGTGTGTAGTGTATGGGGTGTAGGTGTATGGGGTGTAAGCATATGAGAGTGTGTAGTGTAGGCGTATGGGGGTGTATAGGTGTATGGGGTGTAGGTATATGGGATGTGTAGTGTAGGTGTAGGGGTGTGTAGTGTAGGCATATGGGGGTGTGTAGGGGTATAGGTGTAGGGGTGTAGGTATATGGGATATGTAGTGTAAATGTATGGGAGTGTGTAGTGTAGGTGTATGGGGTGTGTAGGTGTATAGGTGTATGGGGTATAGGTATATGGAGTGTGTAGTGTAGGCATATGGGGGTGTGTAGTGTAGACGTATGGGTGTGTGTGTGTAGGTGTATAGGTGTATGGGGTGTAGGTATATGGGGTGTGTGTGTAGGTGTAGGGGTGTGTAGGTGTATAGGTATATGGGATGTGTAGTGTAGGTATATGGGATGTATAGTGTAGGTGTAGGGGTGTGTAGGTGTATAGGTATATGGGATGTGTAGTGTAGGTGTAGGACTGTGTAAGTGTGTAGGTATATGGGATGTGTAGTGTAGGCACACTAGTGCTGCCCAGCCACCTTCGATGCTTTTGTTGCTTTGTTTATTTGCTTGTTGGATTTTGTTTTGAAACCCCAGAACCCACGTTTTCTTTAAAAAAAAAAAAAAAAAAAAAAAAAAAAAGGTGAATGTGACGCTACACACTTGTAATTCCAGTGTTAGGGAGGTAGAGGCAGGAGGATCCCTGATGCTCGAGAAATAGCCAGCTTAGCCTTGATGAATTCCAGGCCAGTGAGACACACTGTCTCAAAAAAATAAAAAAGGACAGATGGCATTGGCTTCTGAGGAGCATCTGAGGATGTCTTCTGCCCTTCATACACACACACACACACACACACACACACACACACACACACACACACATCGCTGATTGGCACTGTGTGAGGTGTCAAGTTTCACAAGGAGCAAAAGCAGATGTGTGATTTCACTCTGACACCTGTATCCAGCCCTCCCCGTCCTGCATCTACTTATTTGCTTAGGTCTGCCGTACTGGACTAGAATATGAGCACCAGCCGGGGCACAGACCTAGACATGTTGATCACCTCGTTATCTTCAGCTCCCTGCCACATGGAAAACGACCAACAGTCGTTAACAAACAAGCGAGCCCGTGTAAGGAAGAGGACGTCTCCTCCAGCTCCTCTGCCAGTTCCTTACTCTTCCGGTGACCACCAGTGTCCTTGTGAGCGGAGCGCCTCACACCCCAAAGCATCCCACCTCACTCCTTCCCGGCCTGCTCTAACTTTTCTTCCGCTCCGCCCCTCCCCGACTTTGACGTCAGTCTAGTTTTCAGTCAAGGAGGTGAATCTGAAGCAGCTGTGAGCGTGCAGAGGAGGAGGGCTCCCACCTCGATTCTCTAGAAAAGTATAACTAACTTGGTTAAAAGTCAGGGGAAATGGAGCAATGACTCAGCAGTCAAGAGCACGGGCTGCTCTGCCCGAGGGCCAGCACCCACATCAGGCGGCTCACAGCGGCCCTGTAGCTCCAGTTCCCGGGCTTCCGATCCTCTGGCCTCTGAAGGGAGCTGCACACATGTGTGCCTACCCCCACACAAGCACAGTTTACACACATATATATATGTCATGTACACACACACACACACACACACACACACACACACACATTCTTGTGGATGGAGATAGTGTGGTTAGTGGAGCGCTTGTCTAGCATGCACAGAGGTTCCATTCCCAGCACTGCATAGACCAGGTATAGTGTGGCTCCTCCCTATGCCACCAGCACTTACTTGGAATACAGAAGAGAGAAGATCACTGAAAGTGTGTGTGTGTGTGTGTGTGTGTGTGTGTGTGTGTGTGTGTTTACAAACGCCTCTTCATATGTCGGGGAGTGCACGTGTATGTGGAGCCTAGAAGACATCCTCAGGTGTGAGCCATCCACCTTCCATTTTGATACAGCATCTCTCCCTGACAGAGAGCTTACCTGGTGAACTAGTCTGACAGGCTAGCAAGCCTCAGGGACCACCTTGTCTTCCACCCGCTCAGTGCTAGGAGTACGAACACATGCCACTGTGTCCAGCATTTCCACCTGGGTCCTAGGGATCAAGCTCGGGTCCTCGTGCCTGCGCACCAAACGCTTTGCTGCCTGAGCATCACCCAGCCCCTCAATGGAGAGTTTTATTGACACTCTAATTCATGCGAGGTGCACCGGAGGGGAAATAAAAACCAAAACAGCAAATTCCCAAAGTGGCAGGAGCAGGTGGGTGCTGTGGGATGGTCTGTATGTCAAGTGTGTTGCTGATTGGTCAGTAAATAAATCATTGATTGGCCATTGGCTAGGCAGGAAGTATAGGCGGAAGTATAGGAAGGAAGTTTCTGTGTTTACTTGATCGGGTCTGAGTGGCTGTGGGACTGGCGGGTGAGAGAGATTTGCCCTGACCGTGGGCCAGGCAGGAAAACTCTAGCTACAGGTGGGTTCATCAGAAGAGAGGCAGGTCAAGGGAATTCTGGGACAGTCACGGTCTAGACCAGTGGTTCTCAACCTGTGGGTCGTGACCCCTTTGGGAGGCGCGTATCAGCTATCCTGCATAGCACGTAGTTATATTACGATGCATAACAGTATCAAAATTACAGTTATAAAGAAGCAACAAGATAACTTTATGGTTGGAGGTCACCACAACACTAAGAACTGTATTAAAGGGTTGCAGCGTTAGAAAGGTTGAGCACCACTGCCAAAGAAAAGCCCAGTTCACAGTGTGCTCACTCATCCTTATTGTTCCAAGCCCTCCTCCTCTCCTACTGTTTAGTAAAAACCAGACTGAAATTGAAAATGGAGAAAGTTGTTCATTTTTCTCTTTCATTAAGAAAACATATATTAGCCAGATTGTGATGGTGCACGACTTTAATCCCAGTACTTGGGAAGCAGAGGCAGGCGGATCTCTGTGAGTTAGAGGCCAGCCTGGTCTGCAGAGTGAGTTCCAGGACAGTCAGGACTGTTACACAGAGAAACCCTGTCTCAAAAAAAGAAGAAAAAAAAAGAAAGAAAGAAAGAAAGAAAGAAAGAAAGGAAGGAAGGAAGGAAGGAAGGAAGGAAGGAAGGAAGGAAGAAAGAAAGAAAGAAAGAAAGAAAGAAAGAAAGAAAGAAAGAAAGAAAGAAAGAAAGAAAGAAAGAAAGAAAGAAAGAAAGAAAGAAAGAAAGAAAAGAAAAGAGTTCAAAGCAAGTTCCAGGACAGCCAAGGCTACACAGAGAAACTCTGTCTCAATAAAACAAAAACCAAACAAAAAACCCACATATACTAACTTTTCTAGTATATTCAAGCACTGAATGAACAAAACAGATCTATTTTCATGAATTTAGAATCTAGAATAGTTGAGCCATGAATTAGTATATGAACAAAATAGACATTTGCAAACATTCACAAGTGTTAAGAAGGAAGGGAGTGGGGTTCAGTCCTAAGTTAACGGGCACCCACTTCTTTAGACGTGGTAGACAGTGATGGCTCCTCTGAGGAAGTGCCTGGGACAGATAAAATAAATCTGTTTCACATTCCAGATGCTCATGTTCCAGTTTTTCTGGCAAACGTTTCATGTAGCGCAGGCTGGCCTCAAACTCAAGATGTAGCCAAAGATGGCCTAGCTGACCCAGAACATCTGCCTCTACCTTCCAAGGACTGAGATCACAAGCATATACATTGTCCAGTTCACACAGAGGTGGGGATGGAGCCCAGGGCTTTATACATGCTGGGCAAGCGCTCTGCTGAATGAGCAACAGCTCCATCTCCCAGAAGTACTCTCTACCACTTGGGAATTAAACCTTCTCCTCTGTTAAGTCCAGTTGTTACAGGCAAGTACAATATCAGCTGGGGAAGGAGTTCTGATTGGCTGAAGAAACCTATCCCACCATCTTGCATTTATCTTGCCTCCAAAAAGATTGGTTCATATGTGGGCATATGATTCAATTAAGGCCAATGAGAGGCCTAGGGAAACAATCCCATGAGCACATGAGGACCTGAGCTCTATCCTCAGAACCACCGTGTGTGTGTGTGTGTGTGTGTGTGTGTGTGTGTGTGTGTGTGTGTGTGTTGGTGATGGTGGTTGTGGTGTTGCTGTTGTTTTAAAGCCAGGCAAGGTGGCACACACTTGTAACCTCAGCACTGGGACGATGGAGACAGGAGAATCTCTGGGAGTTATAGGTAGTTAGAGCTGACTGATATGGGTGCTGGGAACTGGCCTTGGGTCCTCTGAAAGAGACTCGATTGTTTTTAACTGCAAACCTAATCTATTCAGCAAGCTCTGGTCAATAAGAGACCCTGCCTCAGACAAAACATAGCTCCTGAGAAATGACACCCAAGGTTTACCTCCGGCCTCTGCACGTACACACTTGCACACGTACCCAAAGCATGGGCTCACCCAAGCACACATGAACACATACGCTCACCCCGAAGGCACGTGAAAGAGAGTGCTGGCCTGGACCTCAGAACTCACTGCCTCTTTCCTCCTCTGTGTTTATGCTGAGGTGATGCAGCCTGAGACCTGAGACGAGATAGTGGTTTTGTTGTCATGCAGAAAGACTCAAAGATATACAGAGGCTGAGAGAAACGGGGTCTTCAGAGACATGGGTCAAAACTTTCTGAAAGTCAAGACTACCCAAGACTCAGAAGATAGCGGCCTGTCATTAGATTCCTTAAATAGTTAGGGTATTTCGAGTGGGAGTTTTTCTTACTCTCTGACAAACAAAACAACCGTGCCTACTAAAGTGACATTTCAGCTAAATCCTGAGAAAGAAGCAACCCAGGACCTAAGAGGAAGTAGGAACACTCTAGGCTAAGGAGCAGCTCTGAGCAAGTTCTGGAGAGAAAAATCTTAAGAGCACCAGGGAACTGAGAAGAGGCGCCTACGTGTGAGCCTGGGAAGAGAACAAGCTGAGGCCAGACTGGCAAGCAGCGGGCTGACTCTGACTTTTGGGCCCTGGGAAGGAATGTGGGTATCTTGTGGGAAGGGGAGGTTTCGTTTATGTTCTGTTCCTGTTGCTGTGATAAAATACCCTGACAGAAGCAAAGGTTCACCTTGGCCCACAGTTCACAGAGGGTCCATGATGGGGAAATCCAGGTAGCAGGGGCCTGAAGCAGCTTGTCACATCATATCTACAATCAGAAACAAGTTCAGTGAAGGCTCCCTGCTGCTCAGCTCCTTCCATTACTTCTATAATCCTGAGGGCTCCAGGAAGGGAATGATGCTACCCCACAGCAGATAGGCCTTCCCACCTCAACTGAGGTAATCAGAAGGCTCCTGACTGGCATTCCTAGGGGCCTGTCTCACAGGGGATCCTAGATTCCATCGGGTGGGTGAATGTTTAACACTAGGTAGCACACTGGGGTTTATTTCTTTTTTCTTTAGGGGAATATGGAGGGGCATGTGTGCGCATGTCTGTATCTGTGTGTAGCAGCCAGAGGCCAACCTGGAGTGTCTCTCTCAGTCCCTTATTTTAGGAAGCTAGAGATTGCCAATTAGATGGACTTGCTGACCAGCAAGCCCCAGGGATTCTCCTGTCTCCACCTCCTCCCCAGTGCTGGGATTATAGGTGTGTGCAGCCGTTCTCTGTTTAGTGAAGTTCTGGATTAAATGGGGTTTAGTATATGCTAGGCAAGGCCTCTGCCAACTGAGCCTCATTGACCAATTCATGCCATTCTGTAGGCTTCCAATTCCACATCTGCATAATGAGATCATTAGGCCGACTGATCTAGTTCCATTTTGATTGTCTCCTAATTCTCTAAAAGGAAAGAAATTGATGGGAAAGGGAAGAAGGGGGCCTAGAGAGATGCCTCAGCAGTTAAAAACGGCTTGCTTCTGTTTCAGAGGACCCACGCCCAGTTCCCAGCACCCATGTCAGCCAGCTCTAACTGCCTGTGGCTCCAACTTCCGGGGACCCAGCACTCTTTCCTGGCTTCCAAAAGCACCTGACCGTTATGTCCATACTTGTACCTGTGTACACATAAATAAAAAGTAGATCTTAAAAAAATAAAGAGGAAAGAGAAGAAATGTGAGAGAGACCCATCTAGGACCAAGAAGAAAGGAAGGAAGGAAAAGACAAGAATGGACTTAAAAGACCTTGGTCCCTGGGGTCCGGCCCCTCCAAAGGACGGTCTACTTAAAAATAACACTTGGTTACCGGGTGTAGGTTTTTGCTTTGTACCAGCTAATATATATTGTTTTCATGTATTTAATTTATATTTTTGGTTGTTAATATTATAAATAGTCCAAATTTACAAAAATGTGTTAGTGGTTCAAAAATGGTAACAATAAAAATAATATGTAAATACCGTATCTCAGGATAGCCTCTGAACCTCAAAGAGAGGACAGACTCGGAGATAAATGAGGGGGATGAAGCAGCGTGCACTGGCGGTAAGAGCATGGCCATGCGCTGATGCACATTCACGGTGAGAGTCTGTAAAGTTGAGCACAAGAATCTGAACACTGGGTTGTAATGGATGGGTAATGGGTTTGCCCCTCAACCTCCAAGGTGATGCCCGTTATAAAAAGTTTTTCTGGAACAGCAGGAAGCCATGAAAGCTTCAATGTCATTCTCAAAGTTCTCTGATAGAACAATAAAGATTTCCCAGGACTCGCACAAACATGACGACTGCTTCCCAACACAGCGCTGATGGGGTTTGTCGCTAAAGGAAACTGACAGGCAGGCGGGCATCATAAAGCAGGTGTATGCCATCTGTGGCCAAGAAACGCGTGAAACCAACGACCGCATCACGATAAACACTGTGTTTGGGGAGAAAGCAGAAGTCCCAGGAAAAGACTCCTTTATCATAGGACATTGGTATGTTGTGTGTCATTGGTGGTGGGAAAAAGGTGGATGACCCGAGTACGAGGATGACAGGCAAGTGCCACCATACCCACTTTACGCCCGAGTTCTAATCCAGGATCATGCATCCTAGGCAAACACCGTACCAACTGAGCCGAATCTCCAGCCCCCTTTGTTTGTTTGTTTGTTTGTTTGTTTCTTTCTTTCTTTCTTTCTTTCTTTCTTTCTTTCTTTCTTTCTTCCTTCCTTTCTTCCTTCCTTTCTTCCTTTTTTCCTTCCTTTCTCTCTCTCTCTCTCTCTCTCTCTCTCTCTCTCTCTCTCTCTCTCTCTTCCTTTTTTTCTTTCTTTCTTAATTTAATTTATTTTCATTTTATGTGCATTGGTGTTTTGTCTGCATGCACGTCTGTCTAGGAGAGGGTGTCAGATCCCAGGGGATCAGAGTTACAGATGGTTGTGAGCTGTCATGTGGATGATGGGAATTGAACCCGGGTCCTCTGGAAGAGCAGCCCAAGTGCTCTTAAGTGCTGAGCTGTCTCTCCAGCCCCTCTAGCCTCTTCAGCCCTTTTTTCAAGACCGTTAAAAGTAAGTTTTTAAAAAGCTTTAGTGTATAAAATACTTTGTGTGCACATGTTTACATTATCACTTATAGAATACAAGCCAACTGTTTTGCTGTGTTACATTATTGATTTTTAAAATTACCATAAAATATAAATGACATAATTTTTCCATTTAGCCAGTTTTATGCATATGATTCTCTAGTATTAATTCTGTTTGCAAGGTTGGGCAACCATCACCAAGACCTACAAGGCTTTTTTTTTTTTTAATTTTTTAAACAAAGATATAATTAACCTGACTGCTCATTACTGCAAATCCATGCTGTAAGTGAAAATGGTTTTCATTTGGCAAACACTTATTTTCTGAGCCCTCCTGTAAAGTGGCAAAGTTCAGGGGCATCAGTTTTGACAAGTCTCTATCTCTGTGTGAATTAAAGACGGCATTTCCAGCTACTGTACGAGGGCCCCTCTGCACACCAACCTGCTCACAGCATCCCTCCAAGGGACCAACTGACTGTTGGTAACGTGCCTTGTGGTCTTATTTCTGTCTTAAAAGCCTTCCCTACAAAGCAGTCTTTTGCGATGTGCTTGAGATACAGGATATTTATTGGTGTTTAAGCTTGGGATCAACAGCCATTGAAAGGAGAAAAAGGAGGCAAGAGGGCAGAAGTTAGAAGATATCTTCAACAAATGTTATCAGAATAATCAGCTGCGATCAAGAAGTAATCAGCGTCAATGAGGCAAACTCTTCTGGGAAGTGTTTCCTTATGGTCTGCACAAAGGATTTGTGGTCCAGGGAGGCACAAAGCTGTACTTTGTGTTGGTAGCCAAACGTGGTAAATGTTTTAGAGTTTTCTAGATAGTACTGGTTTTGAAGGCATGAAGGGGTAAGGAGAGCGGCTGAGCGTTAGCACTATGAGAGCTCACCAGAGGCCATTGGTGAATGTACAGCCTTAGCTAAAGTGGAAGCCTCAAGACTGAAAGGATCGTGGAGAGAGGCTGGAGCTTGGCACCCTTGGCAGGGTCAGAGTCCCTGAACAGAACCCAGAAGAGGCTCCTAGTGAACGTGCACCCCAGTTGCAATGGAGCCCGGAGCATTTGGAGATGCCAGTATTATGGGATGACTGCCAAGGCTAGCGGCAGCTGTGGAGTGGCGCCTGCCTGAGCCTGAGAGATAAGCTGCATGAACTGTGTACAGCAGAGCCAGAGAAACAGAGCCATTCAAGGCCCTTTGGAGCCCAGAGGATTGGGAGTGGGTCCCAGACATGAAGAACTGAGCTTTGCACAGTTGGACTTTGGTTTTGATTTTATTTAATTATAACTGTGTCCCAGATATTCCATCTTGGAGTAAGAAAGTATGTAACTTAATTTTCATTTTACCGGATCCCACAGAAAAGACTTTTGGAATTTTAGAGTAATTTTGAATATTTTAGAGGAACTTTAGATATCATACAGAAACTTTGGATGTTTTAACTTTGAGCTTTGAAAGAGACTCAGGATGTTTTAAAGAGACTGAGCTTTTAAAGTGTTTAAATTTTTAAAGACTGAGATTTTGAAAAGTTGGAATATTTTTGTATCGTGATATTAATATTGACTTGCCATCTTGGGGACAAACAAGGAAGGAAAGGTTCTAGTTGAATAATGTTGTGTTTGTGTGTCAAGTATAGAAGGATCGATTGTGCTTAACACAAGCTAGGGTCATTTGGGAAGAAAAAACCTCATATGAGAAAATGCCCCACAAGATTGGCCTATCCGTGAATCTGTAGTATTTTGTTGATTGGTGACTAGTAAGGCAAGGCCCAGCCCTGTGTGGGCTGTGCTACCACTGGGCAGGTGGTCCTAAATGGTATAAGAAAGCAGGCTGAGCAAGACATGAGGAGCAACCTAGTAAGCAGCACCCCTCTATGGCCTCTGCATCAATTCCTTTCTCTGGGTTCCCTCCCTGACTTCCCTGGATGATAGACTACAAGCTGTAAGGTGAAAGAAACTCTCTCCTCCTCAAGTTGCTTTGGATTATGATATTTTGTCACAGCAATAGAACTATATCTAAAACAATCTGTGTGTGTGTGTGTGTGTATGTGTGTGTGTATGTGTGTGTGTGTGTGTGTGTGTGTGTGTGTGTGTGTGTGTGTGTGTTTAGAGGCCAGAGGTCAACTTTGGATGTCATTCCTCAGGTGCCATCCATCTAACTTGTTGTTGGAGACACTGTCTTTCATTGACCTTGAACTCAACAAGTGCGTTAAGCCAGTCTCGGAGATCTGTCTGTCTCCACCTCCCAGTGCTAATATTGCACTTGCTACTATGTCTGGCGTCTTATGTGAGGGATGGACTTCAACTCAGATCCTCATATCTGAGTAGCAAGCACTTCACTGACTGAGCTTTCCGTCTAGCCCCAGGCTTGTTCTTGAACCAACACCTTTGGAATGGAGAGAAAGCAAGATCAGACAGGGAGAGAATGTGAGCTAAGGTCCAGGCTCTGTGGAAACATTCTGAAGCTGGGATGACCTTATCAATGTGTCTTGAGACCTACTGAAAGGGCTCATCGCGTGGTAAAAGTGGTATTACCTCTGGCCACAGCACCCCAAAAGGCCACCTGTGACAGCCGAACACTGTTGTCCTAGTTAGCTTTCACGGTCCACTTGATACTTGTCTAGAGTCCCCTGAGCAGGGAGTCTCGGTGGGAGAATGACTCAGATCATCTTGGCCTGTGCGAACATCTGGGAGGGTTGTCTTGACTGTTAATTGATGTAGGGGAGCCCAGCCCACTGTGGGCGGCACCATTCCCTTAGCAGGTGGTCCTCAGCTGTACAAGAAAGCTAGCTGAGTTTAAAACACCCTGTGAGTCCACAAACAGTATTCCTTCATGCTTTCTGCTTGAGTTCCTGCCCTGACTTCCCTCAATGATGCCGTATGATCTGTAAGCTGAAATAAACCTTTTCTTGCCCTGGGTTGCCTTTGGTACGAGCGTTTCGTCACAGAAACAGAAAGGAAACAAGAACAGCTGTCTTATGGGAACACACGTGGATACTTGTAAAAGAAGCAGCATCCATTTCTCACTCCCCGAAGAGTATGGGGCCATGAATGTCACAGCACCCACCACCACAAAGGAAATGGTGAAACTAGGAACAAGATGGCACGCATCAACATCACTGATAAATAGTGGCTTTCAGGTTTTTCACAAGGAAGGAGGTTTTGAAATAAAAAATGAGATAAAAAGTAATTTCTTCATGACCGTGTCTATAGTTTCAAGAGGCTTGCTCCATGGTCATACCTCACGGAGATAGCAGTTTGAACAGCCTGTACCTGAGTGGCCAACTGAAGGAAAAGATAAGGGGATTGCTTTGAGTCACGGGTTGGGGCTAGGAAGATGGTTCGGTTGGTAAAGTACTTGCTGGGCAGGTTGGATACTTGGAACATGTCTAAAAACTGTGAACATGGCTCCTTGCAGCTGCATCCTTAGAGCTGATGGGATGGAGACAGGCAGATCCCTGGAACTCAAAGTCTTATCAAATCAGCGAGCTCCAGGTTCAAGAGATCCTGGACCCAAAATAATGATGACAGATACTGACAAAGATACCCAGTGTCAACTCTGGCCTCCACGTGTGCCTCACATTGATTGTACACAAATGAATAGGTACACAAATTTACATTACACACACACACACACACAGAGAGAGAGAGAGAGAGAGAGAGAGAGAGAGAGAGAGAGAGAGAGAGAGAGAGATTGAGCCATGTGTAAACAGCTCAGAAATTCTGAAAATGGAGCTGGAGAGATGGCTCCAAGGTTAAGAGCACTTGTTACCCCTGCAGATGACCTGGGTTCAGTTCCCAGCACCCACATGCTGACTCCCAACCGTATGTAATTCCAGTTCCATGTGATCTGACACCTTCTTCTGACTTCTTTGGGTACCAGGCATGCACATGGTACCACAAACATACTATTCAGGCAAAACACTCATACACACAAAATAAAAACAAATAAATCTTTAATCTGTTTTAAGTCAGAATGAAAAAACATCGTGATTCATGGCTAGAACTTAGTGGTTTTTCTCACTTTTCAGAAACAAGCCTACTGTGCTATTTTTCACATCTAGAAACACACCAAGTGTGTTTCAGAGACAAGTGGAGCCCAAGCAGGCTGGACATCCACTCACCATCCCCGGACATTCGCCTTCCTGAAGCCCCTCACCACAGTGTGACGAGCTCAACCACAGAACCCCCTTCAGAGAAAGCCCTCACCATGATTCAGGATCTGTAAGTGACCAGGCTTTACCCAGAACCGAGTACAGGTGCCTGTCCCCTGCTCCTTCAGGACTGTGAAGTATGATCTTCTAATGCAATAACAGGAAAAGAGAACATAAGGGAAGGAGGAAAACAGGAAGAGAAATAAAGGGCATGTGACTCAAGCGGATGATTCAAAGAGATCACAGAAAGAGATCCCCTGGCTGAGAGATTCCTGGAAGCAATGAGACAACCATCACTTTAAATTTTTAGAATTACCTTTATTTGTGTGTGGGTGTGCGTGGTGCATGTGAGCATGCACCATGGCATGTGTTTGGAAGTCAGGGACAACTTGTGGGAGTGAGTTCTCTCTGAAGTTGGAATTTTCTTTGTGCCACCAGCCACCTCTCAAATAAAGACATGGAGACTTATTATTAATTATGAATGCTCGGCTGTAGCTTAGGCTTGTGCCCCTAGCTCTTTGAACTTAACGAACCTATTTTGATTCGTGTATGGATGCATGTATGTTTTGTCTCAGGGCTTTTTACCTTTCTTTCATTCTGTGTTTCCTACTTTCCTCCATGTCAGGTTTCCTTATGACATTTTCATGAAGGCATACACTGTCCTTGGATCATATCCCCACAGCCCCTCCCACATTACTCTCTCCTGTCTTCCTTCCTCTTTCCATCCCCCTTCCTCTTCCCTAATAGTTCCTTTCTACATCCAGTGGCATACAATTTTGTTAAAAGTGCTTCGGATTTGGATTAATGATTGCTTCAATATTAATTATTGACACATGATGACAATCACATTGTCTTTTTATTATAACTGATTATTAATATTATTTTTATTATAATATTAATATTTTATTCTAGGGATTGAACCCAGGGTTTTAGCATACAAAGTAAGATTTCATTTCTACCACTCAGCTATATCTCCATCTTATTTATTATTATCATTATTATTGTTGTTGTTGTTAATTTATCTGGTGAGGTAATTTACTCTTCTAGACTCTGAGAGTGTAAGATGAGTTTCTAATATTAGTAGGAAAATGTTCATTTTAAACCTTACCTAAAACTCAGTGTGGTTTGCAGGGCTGAGGGTTCCTTTGATGTTGCTCAGCAAGCACTGTGAATGAATCAGACAACCTCACTTTTAACTGTACACCAAGGGTTTGTGATTGTGATTTGGAAAGGCTTTGACTGAAGGAGTCTGCTGGGCAGACCTAGGCTCCCCTCACTCATGCTCAGGATGGCCTCAGCCCTGGACTCATAGGATTTAAGATCACGGGAGTAAGCAGATTTCTGTCTGTGCTTCATTTTGTTATTTTATTTATTAGAAATGAATTTTATTTTATTCTCTTCCTCCTCTGTGGTCCAGACTCTTAAAGGTAGTTTCAAGGAAGGAAATGCAAAGTAGCTAGAAGTGGTTCTGCTATCCAATGGCCCACCATCTTTAGCTTTCTAGGATAAAAGCACTGAATGGAGGAAATGAAATCCCATCTTCTCTCTCATGACATTGTTGAGGTTTGCATCCTATTTTGATCAGAGGGTAAAGTGGACCAGACCTGTTTCAGACATTCTCACCCTTGTTTCCAGATTGGAGGACCCTGAGCAGAGGCTTTAATTAGGGAGGAGAAGGGAGGCCAATACAGAAGAAGAGTTATAGGCTGATGTAGAAGAGGTGGGAGGGAGGAAGATAAAACAACAGTTATGATGTCTGAGGAAGCTAGGCATGGTGCCTCACACTTTTAATTCCAACACTCTAGAGGCAGAGGCAGATGGATCCCTGTCAGTTCAAGGACAGCCTGGTCTACATAGTGAGTTCCAGGGTAGCCAGGGCTGCATAGGGAGACCCTGTCTAAAAATAAAACAGAATACAAACAACTCAAAAAAATAAACAAAAGGATGTTTGAAAAAGTCATAAGAAATTATATTATTCTCTATTTACCTAAAATCACATAATATATTTAACTCTGTATATACGTGTCCATATATAGTTTAAATTAAATTTACTTACCTGGGCTGAATAGCCTCCCCAAGAACCACAGACTATGTAGCAAAAACCAAGCATAAGAAGGCCACTTTTGGGTTGTTAGTTATCATTGTCCAAGAGACTCCCCAAAACATTACAAGCTATTGCTGTTGTCCTTGGTTACCCCCGGGGTAGAAGGTTACTCCCTATCTTAGTTCGGGTTTCTATTGCTGTGAAGAGACACCATGACCAAGGAAACTCTTATAAAGAAAATATTTAATTGGGGTGGCTTGTTTACAGTTCAGAGATTCAGTCCATTATCATCATGGGGAGGAGCATGGCAGCTTGCAGGCAGATGTGGTGCTGATGTACTAGCTAAGAGTCCTACATCTTGCAAGCAACAGAAAGTCAACTGAGATAGTTGGCACTATCCTGAGCATAGGAAACCTCAAAGTCCACCTCCACAGTGACACACTTCCTCCAACAAGGCCATATCCACTCCAACAAAGCCACACCTTCTAATCCTGTGAGTCCCTATGAGACTATGGGGGCCAATTACATTTAAACTACTACAGTCCCTATTGCTGAAGACACCATGAACTTCAGACACAGGACTCAGATGATCTGAACTAGATCTGACCAGACAGCCTCCTCCCTGAAGACTAGTTCTCATGGTACAAGAAAGTGACATCCAAGCTTCCAAGGTAGGGAAGCAACTAATAGTCTTACCAACCTATGGTTCCTATGAACTACAGCAATGGCCAGCACGGTATGATAAACCTAAGGGTATGCTAGTGGCATGCATGCTTTGGCAGTAACCAACAGCTCTCTGGTTGGCCCACTCAACAGCAAGGAAATCATGCCTAGTAAGTCATAGATCTTGGAGGAGAACATGACAACCACCATTTTACTAAATTAGCACAATCCCTAACTACATTCTAAACACTTATACCTGCATGCAGATAACTATAGTTCTCACCCGCCATCAAAGAAACTTCTCTTTGCACCAGATGAGACCGTTATAGAACACTGGAACCAACCAAAATGCAGAGAAGTGATCGTGTGCGGCCCAGCCCCCACTGATAGCTTTGTCTACAACACAACTCCTGCACAGTTATCCTAAGGCTCAGGAATTATAGTAGAGGAGGGGGCAGAAGGATTGTAGAAGCCAGAGGAGTAGGAAGTTTGCTGTGGATTGTGTCTCCTAGAAGGATCAGAGCAGCTGCTCCTGTGAAGTCTCATCAACATGGCTGCCTAAAGGAGACCTGAGGCAGGATGACACCAATAGACAGGCTGGTGTGAAAGGAGCAAGCTCACATGGCCTCAGCCCTAGACAAAAGACCACTGGTGACTGAGGAACGCTGAGAAGGGGAGAAAGTCTTTCTCAGGGGTGAGCCTCCCATCTGGTTATTCAGTACCAAGTGGCCAGCCCTGAATTCACATACATACAAGTAACATATATGGACCGAACAGGATAGAACTCATATCCTCATGTTTACATTACCAGCACTTTACCGACTGAATGACCCCCTCAGTCTCTGTCTCAGCAGGATTTTATAGGCTACTATAGCACAGGGTGGAGGAAATGCCTGGTGACCAAAACACATTTCTAGCATGACCTCCATTTTCATGGAGTTTGTCTTTCAATGAAAGTAGTTAATTTTGTTTATGTTATCATAGAGTCTGGTAAAGGCCATTGTCTTCATTAGGCTTCTATTGCTGTAATGGAACACCATGGCCAAAAAGCAAGTTGGGGAGGAAAAGGTTTATTTGGCTTACAGTTCCACTTCACTGTTCATCATCAAAGGAAGTCAGGATGGGAACTCAAACAGGGCAGGAACCTGGATGCAGGAGCTGATGCAGAGGCCATGGAGGGGCGCTGCTTACTGGCTTGCTCTCATGTGCTCAGCCTGCTTTCCTATAGAACCCAGGACCACCAGCTCAAGGACAGTACCACCCAAAATGGGCTGGGCTTTCTGCCATCAATCGCTAACGAGAATGCCTTACAGCTGGCTCTTATGGATGCATTTTCTCAACTGAGGTTCCCTCCTGTCATCTTTCAAGTTGACATAAAGCTAGCCAGGACAGCTATGTTTGTGTGGAGAAGAGATATACACAGACAGATGCAGCTGTATTCTTGCAGTTATTCCTCACTATCGTAAGAATCACACCAGAACCTTAGAGGAGACCAACATCCAAAGATGATCGTGTCATCAATAAAATGGTGGGCTGGGGAGATAGCTCAGTCAACAAAGTGCTTGCTATGGGAGCATGAGGACCTGAGTCTGAATCCCATACTAAATGTGAAGGCTCTGAGTTGTCTGGACTATGCCCTTGAGTGACACAGCCAGGCCTTGTGCTAGCATTAAACTGGCTCAAAGGAAACAGTATTTGTGTGGTTGATATTCTAGCTAGGCTAATAATTTATGTGTATCTTCCTATCCAGCATCACATGGGAGTGACTAAATTTCAAATGAATAAATAAAATGAAATGGACCTCACGGAGTCTAGGAGTGAGAATACACTGTATAGTGGCATCTTGAGATGAAACTTGTCCCAGCGTCTTTAAGAGGAGAGGAGAGGAGGCAGGCCCTCTGGGGAAGGAGGCAGTTTGCAGATGAGCATGGATGTCACATTAAGTTCATCTTTTGTGTCTGTCTTAGGGTTGGCAGGGAACTGAATGGCCACTGTGGAACAGAGAAGAAAATGTGCAGCCAGAGTAGAGTCTGGGTATTAAGATGGAGAGGTGGGGAGGGGAGGTCAGGTCCAGGAAGACCATGAGAACAGAACCAAGGAGGTGGTCCAGGAACTCTGATGTGGCTGTAGGTGTAGCCCGTGACATAATTGGCCTGGCCATCAGTTCATATATTGAACCATGACATGAAAATAGTTAAGGAGATAGGCTCAGGGTGAGGTTGCTGGAGTTTGATTCCCAGATCATAGTCTTGTTACCTGCTCAATACCCAGTTTCTCCACCTGTGAAATGAGGATGACAATAGCAGTTTCTCACAGACTTGTCCTGAGAGTAAAGATGATGTGTAAAGCGTTTAGCACAATCCCTGGCCCATTGGATGGGCAGCTGGAGTATTCAAACTCATTCTGGTGCTTATTCCAGCAGGATGCTGACATGATAGCGATTGTGAAAAGCCGTGTATTACAAGTACCTGGAAGTCAGGACACATGAGTGAGTGGTAAAGCACCTGCCGTGCACGTGTGAGGACTGAATTCAGACTCCCAGACCCTCTGACGAGCAGGATTGGGTAGCACATGTCTGTAATCCCAGCATTCCTGTGGTGGAATGGGAGGAGAGACAAGAGAATCCCAGCAGCTCATGGGCCAGCTGGTCTGGTGTGACCAGTGGAGGACAGAGAGGGAAATCCTGTGTCTCAAACAAGGTGCAAGGCTAGACCAACACAGAAGTTGTCCTCTGACCTCCACACATGTACCGTGGCATGCATGTGCCCCACCCCCAACATAGGAGCTACTGGACATGATTCCATGTTTTCAGGGGATGGACTTGAGAAGGATTTAGGGGGCTCTTTGTTGGAGAGCCCTATCCTGATGTCACAACTTGGCTCTATTGACTGTCACAACTTTTGTGAAATAATTATAATGACAGGTTGTAATTTTTGCATGTTTTCATGTCTTATAGGCATAATAGTTATAAGGACCTCGATGTGCTGTTACAGCACCTCTTCCTTTCGCATTGGTTGTGGGTACCACACTCGATTCCTGGTCTGCAGAGAAGAAAAGTGGAGGACAAAGGTTCTGCAGGCGATGGTGATCAGACATCTCTGTCCTGAGAAGAAGGTAGAAAGAGGCTAATGGGGCCAGGGGAAGTTTAGCTCAGCCAAATTAGAACCTATCAGTTCTATGTATGTGTGTGCACACATGTGTGCACACATGTGCATTAGATGCCAGAGTCACTGTCTACCTTGTTTTTAAAAACAGGATCTCTCACTGGACCTGAGTTGGCTGGTTCAGCTAGGCTGGCTGATGAGCTAGCTCCAGGGTTCCTCATGTCTCTGCCCTCTAGTGAAGGAATTACAAGGGTGTGCTGCTGCCCCGAGCTTTGAGAAGTGTGGGCTCTGGGACTTGAACTCAGGGTCTCATGTTGGTGTAGCAAACACTTTACCGACTGAGCCCTCTCCCCAGCCCCCTTGAAAGTTCTTGAAGGAGATTAGGAATGATTGGAATGCCTGACACAGAACCAGCAAAACAAATAGAATCCAGAAACCCACACATTTTAGAATGTTGGTCATTCTTTGGTGTGCTGTAGCTTAAATTATCCTTAATTAAAATTCCCCCTGGGAGAAATACAGAACTGATGGGCTTCTAGTGGAGAGTTGTATTAGTCACAAAAGACAACATCCTCTGACTTGGCTTCCACCTGAAGTGTGTGTTGCCGGACGCACGTGAGTCTTTTTAATCGATAACAATGGTAACTGAGCAGGTCCTCTGGGGACATGATTCAGGGTGAGTCAGATACACACATGGAGGCCTGATACAGCTGTGAGGTCCTTTTGTTTTTTTATGTTTTGTTTCTGGTTGTTGTTTTGTCAAGGGGTCTCCACTGTGTGGAGCTTAGGTGTTGATGGGACAGAACTGGACAAAGTAGAAGGAGAGGTCCTTCAGTGACTGCAACGTTGTTGGGCACCAGCAGTGCCAACCACCACCTCTGTGACTGTCCCTGGTCCATGTGTGTAATGGTGGCATCTGCACCCCAGGCAGACTGTGCTCTGGAGTTGTAGGAGAGCCTATAGGAGAAGAAGAGAAGAAATGGAGCTCAGGCACAGCCTTGGGACCATCAGGGACCTCCCAGGACAAGGTCCTTCCCATGTATGATGGGTAGCCCTTTCAAAGCCTGCAAAGCCCAGATGGGCCCTGTCCCTGCTTCAAGAGTCTGCATCCCACTACATGGAGCTGAACTGCTGTGTCTTCTTTACTTCCCACCTCAGGGCTTCCTTTGCAACTTATGAAAGAGTGACATCTTTGGAATTTTCTTTGGACCGGCAACCAGTTCCCAAATAAGATATAGAGACTTATTATTAATTATGAATGCTCGATCTTAGCTTAGACTTATCCCACTAGCTCTTTTAACTTAATTTAACCTGTTTCTATTCATCTACATTTTGCCTCTGGGCTTCTTACCTTTCTTTAATTCTGTATGTCCTACTTTCCTGCTTCCTTCGTATCTGTCTGTCTGGCCGCTGGCATCTCCCTGGTGTCTCTTTTTCTTTCTTCTTCTGGAGCCTGAATTCCTCCTCCTCCTTACTCTCCCTGCCTGGAAGTCCTGCCTATACCTCCTCCCTCACTTTTGGCCATTCAGCTTTTTATTAGACCAACCAGGTGCCTTAAGCAGACAAGGTAAAACAGCAACACATCTCTACATGATTAAATAAATGCAACACATCTTTACATAGTTAAACAAATATTCTGCAACATCTCTCCTTTTACCATGTGGATCTGGGGAATTGATCTCAGGTGGTCAGTCTTGATAAGAAATGCCTTTTAACCAATGAGCCATCCTGCTGATCCCCAGTCACTTCATTTTTAACATTTTATTTTATTTCTCTTTTTTTTAAGGCTTATTCTTATTTGTGTACTTTATATACTGTATACAATTTTATAATCAGTGACCTACCTTGTTAGGGAGGGCTCTAACATCACACATTTCCACAGATATGTTTTTAGCTCTTTCATATATTAAAACTGTACATAGGAGATGTATTTTTTCAACTTCAAAATATGGTTTTCATTGTTGAAATCAAATTTTAAGACCACGACACTCATTTGTCTGGAGCTTTATTGTTTGGCTATAAACATATCCTATTACTCTGCCCATCCTATCAGCTTCTCTTATTTAGTTGTCTCTACGGTGCTATGTTGCTTCTACTGTACATACTGTCTACTTGCTTACTGTAAAAGGCTCTCCCACTAAAATAGTCACCAAGTCCATAAGCTTTGTTACCCCACCCCCTAAAACAATGGTAAGCCCATGGCACTTACTAAATGTTCAGTGAAGGAGTGGTGAGGGATAGGAGCTGGCTTGGTTGGCAAAGTGCTTGCCACACAGGCATGACAACCTGAGTTCAGGATCTCAGTGTCCACATGCAAATCTGGATATAGTAGTGTGCCACCATAAACCCGGTGCTGGATTACGTGCAGTATAGACGGAGATCCTGGGCAGTCAGTCTCACTGAATTGATGAGCTCTGGCTTCAGTAACAGCCCATGTCTCAAAACCTTAGAGTAGAAAAGCAATTAAGGAAGACACTTGATGTCAGCCACTAAACACACACCTGCACACACATGGGTACATATTCATGAACACCTGTACACATGTACACAGATAAGCGAATGAATGGCTCTGTACTTATTCAAGAAACCACACTTACCTATTATATGGAAAGGCCAGGTATACTAGTGAGTTCGTTTCTTTAATCTATTAGGCAGATTAAATATAGTCTACATATACAACATATAATGTGTAAAGTAATGTTCTGGAGGAGTCTTGGGATAGAAGCCAGGGCAATGGATCAGTGAGGAAAATGCTTTGCTCAGTCCTTAAGGACTGAGTTCAGATCCCCAGAACTTATTTTTTAAGTGTTTTAAGCTTTTAATCACCGTGGTGGGAAGGTAGAGATGAAGGATGCCTGGGGCTTTCTGCCGGACGGCCTGGCTGACTTTGTGAGTTCCAGGATGCCAGGGAGGGACCATGTCTCTAAAGACAAGGCGGGGCCTGAGAAATGGTATCTGAGGTTGACCTGTGGCAAGCCCATGGCAGGTGCGTGTGCACATACATGTACCTGCAGACATACAACAGAGAAAAAGAGAGTTCAGAACCCCAACAAAGTGACAGCTGGAAGGGCCATCTTTCATGTCGTGTCCCAAGAGGATGCAGGAAATCGGTCCTGGAGCAAGCATCCTTGGGAACTTGTTTGATCAACCCCATTATGCTTTGTGTGTCCTTTATTTTAAAACCCTCCTCCCAAATACTGTGCTAGCATGGCCTAAATCCGGCCTTTGTACAGTGTACGTACCTGATGCTCATTAATAAGCCCTTTGTTCTGATCTCCCCTGCGCTGCACAGCTGCCATTACTGTTGGTCCTTACCCAGGCACTGCCAACAATCTCTTCAAGCTCTTCCTCACACATTTCTTAAAAGCTGGCTGTTCCATTGTTACCATCCCGGGGGATTATCGACCAGGTTGGGTTTGCATTTATGAGCATATAACTGGAGCTGACACAGCCCTTACCACAATTAATAGTTCTTGGAAGAATTTGCCTTCTTAGCACTTTATAAATGGCTTTATACATCTGAGGGCAAGGCAGGTTTTAATTAGTGTCACTAATAGCTAACTAATCAGAGAGAAAATAATTAAGTGACTGCACCAGTCGAAGCGAGAAATATAAGGTGGTGGTAGAGTCTGCAGGGGTTCAAGGTGGAAGAGGTTGCCCCTTGTTTTGAGAGTGGTGTGGTCTTCTCCTCCCACTGACCAGAAGTTACTGACGGCTGGCAGACTCTGTTTCTATGTATAAAATATCATTTGGAAACACCCGGTGCTTCCTTCCTCCCCCCACCCCCACCCCGGTTGCTCCTCTTATTTTAATCATGCTCACTCTATTTTATAAGCAAAGCAGCTGCCTGTGTGGGGAAGCCATGTACCACTCAGAGTCACGGTTCACAGTTTGCTGGATGTACGCCTGCATAATCCTTTGGTACTTTTGGATTACTATCCACCAGCACGTTTTCCCAGCTTTTCGTTGTGAGAATGGGCTCCCAGCCAAGAAAGCACTCATCCCTGCTGAGGCCCCACCTGGTGCTGCCTTGTGGAACCTCCTCCATTCCAGGCCTTCAGAGGGGCTGGCTCTGGATGTTTGCACAACCGTCTCTGCAAGTTGAATCCAAAGTCGTTGCTCTATATACTAGCCAGTGCCCACAGGATTCTGCTCCAAGTTAGTCTCAGGAAAGGAGACACAGAAAGGGCCAGTAAGATGGCTCAGCACGTAAGGGGGCTTGCCGCCAAGTCTGAAGGCCTGAGTTCAATTCCCAGAACCACATGTTAGAAAGTGAGAAGCTGTTTGTGCAAGTTGTCCTCTAACCTCAGCATGGTGCATGATGGCATGCCTGCACACACACACACACACACACACACACACACACACACACACACACATGCATACACACATATACACATACATATACACACAAAATAAATTAAAATGTAGAAAAAAAGATATAGAAAAAGGAGATCCCTTAATTATAGTCAGCTTGCTTTAATATTATCCAATTATATAAAATATATGTCCTTTTTCAAAATACATACATATGATTTGTATAAAATAAATGTATTTAAGCAAGTTTAAATAATAGCCAAGTCAGATCAGAGGATTTAGTGAGAAAATAATATACCTACAAAGATTAATGTCATTCCTCAGGCGGCTGAATTTAGAAGACAAGTTGAAAAGCCTACTTGGAATACCTAAACCCCTCCTACACTCTACATCAATTAAAGCTTTAACCCATTAAAAAAAAAAATGCTCACGGCCATTTACTGCCTGATTCTCTCTTCAATCCCTTCTTGGATTTCAAAGGGGTCTTTGTGACTGGGAAACAGAACAAGGCATTTGAGCTACACACACACACACACACACACACACACACACACACACACACACATCTGTCAGTCATGTCTAATACCCAGAGCGCGTGTAAACTCCTTCACAGGGCCAGGACAGTAGTACCTTGCCATTTGATCTCCAATTTTAATCCTTTCTCAGCTAGATTTTAACAAGTGTGAGCAGACAGTCCGAGAAGCTGGGGGTTCAAACAGCCCCTTTCAGATCAAAGACCCAGACCCAAAAGACTTAAGGACCAAAGATTCACATTCATTGCATGGGCAACTACCCAGAATTCATCTTGAATATTAAATCCATTTCAAATGTTATGAAAATAAGAGATTTCAATGCACATTTTCCCCTTTCACACAAACCATTCAGGAGCTGGAAGGCAGAAAACATTTGAGAAGAGTATTCACTCAGGAGCAAAATACTGGGGGTTTCTATGATGATGCTCTCCTTTATCCATGGAAGGTATTCCAAAGATCCCCACAATGGATGCCTGAAATGGTGGGCAGTACCAAAATCTAACAGTGTGTTCCATATATACACCTATGTAACGGTGTACACAGACACAATAAAGTTGATAAGTTAGCCAAGCATGGCGGTACAGACGGTATAGCATACATTCTGATTACTCTCACCCCAGCCTTTCTATCTCCCTCCACCCTCCTGTCAAGATCTTTCTGTTCCTAACCTTTTGTCTTTGTTATTGTTTGGAGACTAGGGTCATGTAGCCCCAGCTGGTCTTCAACTCCCTATGTACTGGAAGATGACCTTGAACCCCTGATCCTGCTTTGTCTACCGTTCAAGTGCTGGGATGACAGACACCACAAGGCTCAATGTTACATTTTGGCTTTGTTTCTGAGACCTCATGGGTTCTTTGCTCCGTGTACCTGACTTCAGTTCTGCCACATAGAGCTAAAGTTGATCTGTTCTTCCCTTGTTTTAGCTGGGGTCCCCCCTTTGCACTTCAATGAACCGATCCTACTAGACACCTTCAAAGGGAGTTTATTTTAATTGCAATTAAAGACTTGCTTGTGAAGGTATCCTCTCTCTACATCAGCTTCTTCAGCCTGCCAGAGTATGACAACAGCATCTTCATGGGCAGATACTGCTCTCCGGTGATATAGAGAGGTAGGTAGACAGATAAATGGACAGACAGACATAGAGAGAGATACATACAAAATCTCATATAGCCCAGACTGGCTTTGAACTTGCTATACACCCAGGAATGACCTCGAAGTCCTGGTCCTCCTGCCTCTTCCTCCAGAGTGCTGGAATGAGAGACATGCACCACCAGACCCTGTTTATATGATGCTGAGGATGGAACCCGGGGTCAGACAAGCACTGTAGCTCTATCCCCAGCCCTCTCTAGCAATTTTTTACATTTTTTGGCTCATTTCTGAATCTACATAATCGTCCCCTATTGTAGTAAGAATCATGATGTCGATCATTTCAAGGGCCTCCTTGCTCAAGTCTTCATCTATACTTAATACTTTCTGGAATAACACATTGCTGTCAATCAGAAAGCGTTTTCTATTCATGCCTTCTTCTTCCAGTTTAATGTCTCTTCCCTCTGAAGCACTTACGAAGCACTTGCAGATGTAATTTTGGCGGCTGGAGGTGTGACAGCCGACCTGGCCGTTTCCTTGCTCCTTTCCCAGGTGGAGGGGGGATTGGTCCTTACTGGAGGTTGTGGCCACCTCAGCATGTGATCTTCTTTTCTTCACTTATGAAGCCAGGATCTTGAAGGACGCTCTTTAGAGCTTCTCTTTGTTCTATTCAAATGCCGTCAGCGCTAGCTTTGTTTGGGGTCACCTGAACCGAAGCACTGTGAGACTGTGATGGTAAACCTGATGACCAAAAATGGCCTCCGTCTTCCTTTCCTCTGTGACAAAATACTCTGGTAAAAGCAGCTTCCAGATAAACCGAAGGGTTTGTTTGGGTTTACCACTCTGAGTTACCATCTATTGTGTCCGGAAAGTCAAGGATAAAGAGCTTGAAGCATCCGGTCACATGACATCCGTAGACGAGAGCAAAGAGTGGAGCATGCTGCTGCTCAGCTCCTGTCCCCACTTACACAGTCCAGGGTCCCCTGCTCAGAGAATGATTAGGCCCACAATTAATACAAGTCTCTCCTTATTAATTAAGATCATCAATAGAATGCCCCATAAGCGTGGCCAGAAACCAGCCTCCCAAGGAATTCCAGATTTTGTCAGATTGACAATAAACACAACACTCACAGCACCTGACTGATTCATGAGTGACTAGGACATTGTCTTAGTTACTGATCTATTGCTGTGAAGAGATACCATGACCAAGACAACTTATAAAAGAAAGCATTTAGTCAGGCGGCAGTGGTGCACACCTTTAATCCCAGCACTGGGGAGGCAGAGGCAGGAGGAGTCCTGAGTATGAGGCTAGTGTGGTCTACAGAGTGAATTCCAGGACAGCCAGGACTGTTACACAGAGAAACTCTGTCTCAACAAAAAGAAAGAAAGAAGGAGAGAGAGAGAGAGAGAGAGAAAGAGAGAGAGAGAGAGAAGAAAAAAGAAGGGAGGAAGGAAGGAAGGAAGGAAGGAAGGAAAAGGAAGAAAAAGGGGGAAAAAAGAAAAAGCATTTAATTTGGAAACTAGTGGTTCCAGAAGATTGAAGTCTATGATCATCGTGGCTGCAGGCCAGCAGCCATAGCACTGGAGCAGTAGCTAAGACTTTACATCTTGAGACAACAACCAGAGGCAGAGAGAGAAAGAGTCCACTGGCAATGGTGTGGGCTTTTGAAACCTTAAAGGCCATCCTCAGTGACACACCTCCTCCAACAAAGAAACTTCCAGAAATAAACAACTTTTTTTTTTTAGCTGTCTGCTGCTCTGAGCAGTGTGGCGAGATGAACTCCATGCACCAGGTGTGGTGGTGGCACATACCTATAATCCCAACGCTCAGGAAGTGGAGGCAGGAGGAGGATTAAAATACTAAAAAGTGGCAAAGGTTAAGGTGTTTACCTTTCTAGTGTTACCAGGGAAACAGGACATAGAGTCCAAAGTCAACCATGAAGGAGGCTTGTCCTCAATGGCCTCCATGGCTGTTAATCCCCTTAACAGAAGACACATTCTTGTCATAAGCCTCACCAAGCGATAACAGGAGAGGCCGTACCCTGCTAGCCTTGACTTTCCTCCCCTCCTTCCAACCTTGTAGAAAACAGAGGTAAAAGGTCTTCTAAACCATTTTCAAAAGCTAACATCCTCCTCACCGCTCCCCTAGTATAAACAGAGTGGTCCACGTGAGCACAGAACTTTGAGAAAAGTTAGGCAATGCCATACCAGGCTGGGGCTGTAGCTCACTTAATAGAGTATTTGTTGAGCATCCACACTGCCCTGGGTTCCAACACCAAAACTGAATAGACCAGGCATGGTGGCACATGCCTGTAATCACAACATTCAAGGGGTGGAGACTGTGGAATCAGAAGTTGAAGATCATGTTTGGCTCCTTAGTGGGTTTGAAGACAGTATGAGCTACATGAGACTATCTCAAAAAGAAGGAGAAGGTAGGGAGGGGAGAAAGGGAAGAAGAGGAGAAAGGGGAAGAGGAGGAGGGGGAGGAGCCACTGCCATGTCACTTGCTTGGACTGTATATCTTATTTTAAGTATATATTTCCCAAAGACAAAGATCCATCATTTTTGAGAGGGGAGGGTGACATCTAACACGTGTGTACACTGGTAAGAACTGGAACTCCGCTTCCATTCATAGCAGTCTATTTGACTTCATATGCACGCACACTCCCAAGTTTCACTTTGCATTTCCGGGTTCACTAAACCCTCAGATCCGACGCTGAAAGTCAAAGTGAAACCCCCTGTAAAGAAAACCACAACTGATTTTACCTGCTCTAATGTGACTATTTTGGGAAACTCTGATCATCATATCAGTATACTCCACACTCACCTTTGGGGTTATATAAAAGTTCGCTCCACTAAAATCTCAGCAGACTTGACTCGCCTCAGAAATCCTCACCAGTGCAGGAACTTTACATAAAATCAAACACTCTTTGCATAGCTAAAAAACGTCTAAAAGAATCCTTGCTGAAAGCTAGGGCTGTAGTTCAGTTGGTAGATGCTTGCCTGACATGCATAAAGCTTGGGTTCCACCCCCAGCACACCATAAGCCAGCATGATGGCACACACCTGTCGTCTGGGCACTTAGGAGGTAGAGGCAGGAGGATCCAAGCTCAAGTTAAGCTACATAGAAGAAATTTTAGTTCAGTCTGTGATACATAGACCCTGTGGGTGCTTGGTAAAAGCTCTGAATACCTGGAGTCCCTCGGGGGGGGGGGGGGGGGGAGCCATAGGTAACTACGCAGATTTCTCTATTACTTACGAATACTGTAATATTGCCAATAAAAGAAACAAAAAAAAGAGAGAGAGAAAAACCGTTTAAAGAATCAGCGTAGAGCAGTTGAAGGGGGCAGGGATCAAAAGATGGAGTTCCCTCTCACTCAGTACTGGAAAAGATCAACTGTCCACCTGTTACAATAACAAGTCTGGTTGGAAATGGTGGCTTGAAACGCTTCCATCAGTGCCGGCGCCACACTGGTCCCCCTTAGTCTGAAACTGCTCCGTGTTCCAGTCCGGAAGGCCACCGTCAGCACACCAGGACGCATTCTTTCTGGGCTCTCCAGCTGTTTACCCTGAAGGAGTAGGACCTGAGCCAGCCTCAGCCCAGGTTTTAGGAGGAAAAGAGCCAAGACGCTAAATGTATAAATAGCTCAGGACTGGCCAGGCCAAGGGTCAAGGTCAGGGTGGCAGGGTTAGAGCTAAATCAGGTGGGAACTGGTCAGTCAGGAAGGCTGAAGAGGTGGAAGTTGAAGGGTAAGTAGGGCTGTTCCCCAGTAGTCTGCACCCTCTACCCTTTTTTGGGGCACCCGGTTATGTAAGTGAGTTTTTACACAGCCCGATGCAGAATGTAATCAAGCTAAGCTCAAAGCCGAAACCCTGCGTGGTAAACAGGTGAATTGGGAGCAGCTGGATACTTCACCATCCCCCTTTTGAAAAAGAAAATATAAACTTGAGTTTTAGTTTCTTGGACTTCACTGACTAAACCAGAAAGACATAGCATTACCTGGTGGGACATGCCCATAATCCCAGCATTCAGGAAGTTCAAGACCAGCCTGGGCTATGTGAGACCCTGTCTCAAAAACAGACAGCCTCAAGTGGGAATTCCGTGAAGATGAAGATGGGGACAGATGACTGGCTTACTCCACTGTGCTGTTTGTTATCTGTTATCCACGCCCCACCCCCACCCCCGACTGGTGGTAATTGCTTGGGGCCTCTCCCTGTCCCTGTCCAGAAGTCTTTAGTTCAGACCTTTTAAAATGTTCATTTCTGGTCCTTGTTTATCACATCCAGGGCCTCATCATGAACAGTAGACACACACAACCACTAAGCTCATATGATACTTTTTTTTCTGTGTGTGTATGTGTGCATATATATATGTGTGTGTGTGCATATTCGTATGTAGGCAGATGCTCGTGTATATACCTGTGTTGACATACATGGGCTGGCCAGAGGTCAACCTTAGGTGTTATTTCTCTACAGCCATCCACCTTGTGTTCGGAGATAAGATCTCTCACCACTGGGATCTGGAGCTCACTAGTTAAAGACACTGGCTGGCCACCAAGTCCTAGGGATCCCCTATCTCTATATCCCCAGCACAGGGATTATAAACATATATGCATATGCCACCACACACGGTTTTTTATGCCAGTTCGCGGGCTCAAACTTGTGCCCTAGTGTTTGCAGGGCAAGCCCTTGGCTCGGCAAGCCACTCCCCGGATCCCCATAGGACACTTTCAATGCGGAGGGGTTTCAGATGTTAGAAGCGTTTGTCCCCAGAGCGATTACAGTCTTCAGGAAGCCCCACAGGGTGTCACTCTGATGCTCGGTGTGCCTTCCCTAGAACGAAAGTAGATGTTTCTTTTCTGGAACTATCTAAAGTATCTTCTGGGCGGTCCGTTTTCCCGCCCTTTTCCCTGTTTCGCAAAGTCATCCCTCTCTTCGCCCCCAAAGATTATAACATCCGTGTTTCCAAGCTGCAGAGAAACCGTTGAAAATTAAACCACAAAACAGCATTTTAATGAGAACATTATTACCTAACACTCCACTGTGGTTTTACATGGCTTCGTGCCAACCTTCCAAACTGCTATAAGAAGCCAGAAGTCCAGAGCTGAGCGAGAGAGAGGGGTGGGGAGAGAACATGAGAAGTTACATGCCCCTTAGTGAAGGTAGCTTTCTTGGACGGCTTCCAAATAGATCTTTCTAGAAGGTTGGAGGTTATTATTGGTGCCTATAGTTGAAGACAACTTTCTTCCTGTTTTGAAGTTTGAAAGAGAAAGAAAGGGGGGGCCACCCTTGAATTAGTACATGATGTCCTCAGTGAAGTGTTTTCAGCTCTGAAGTGGCTGTACCCAGCACTGCCTATCTACCTCATCGCTTGCCCTCTGCATACCCAATTGCTACTTCTGTAACCTAGGCTACCAGACCACAAGTGCCTGCGTGATGCAGGGGTGAAAACCCCAAGAGAGCAGAGCCAAGGTAGCCGCTGGTCCCCCTTGGTCAGCAACGGAATGCCCTTGGGTCTGGGCACCGAGAAGAAGACGGAGGGGCTTCTCACAGAGGGTCACTTCTTAGAGACCATCTTGCCTTGGCCTCCAGCTCAGCCAGCAGTTAGGCCTGGAGGGCTGTGGTTTCATTTCCACATTGGGTTTCCTGACTTAACCCCTGACCACCCTCTGCCATCATCTTCCCACAGGTTCAGTGACAACCAGATGGCCCTCAGAGGCAGCAGGGAAAGGGGCGGGTGGGGATGACAGGCTGGGAGACGCTGAGCGGAATCCCCTCCATTCCACAGATGTGCAAAGCCAGGCCCACGGGGAGTTTAGAAATCACGCAGGCACTAGGTAGTGGAGACATCAGTCCAGACACTCACTGCCTTGATTTCCAGGCTGTGGCGATCGCCCTGCACAATACCTGTG
>NC_081431.1:63849354-63954120 GCF_949786415.1 Peromyscus eremicus
AAGAAAGAAAGAAAGAAAAGAAAGGGACTTCCAAGAAGTATAATTGTCAACAGCCAAGTGGTCTCTGGTTTTGCAATCCACCACTCACCCCCAGGGAATCATAAAGGGGAGCCAATACTGTCTCTGAGGAAGGAGTGTGAGGCAGGAGCAATGAATGGGATCTGGGCGTCGGATGATTCATCTTGATTGTAATTTGAAGGGATTTAGATTCACCATGGAAACACACCTCTGAGCCTGTCTATGAGAGTGTGTCCAGAAAAGTTTAACTCGGGTGTGAAGACCCATCTTGAATGTAGGACCCCTCTGTGGGCTGGGGTCCCAGACTGAACGAAACAAAGAAAGTGAGCTGAGCACCAGCATTCATCTCTCTGCTCCCTGACTGTGGGTGAAATGGAGTCTGCTCCCTCATGCTCCTGCTGCCATGATGAACTGGACCCTCAGATTGTGAACCAGAAGGACTGGAGTCTACCTCCCATCACTCACATTGGGCAGTTCACAATCACTTATAACACAGTTCCAATATCTTATTCAGGTACACACACACACACACACACACACACCACGCACATACACAAAATTAATTTGTTTTTTCAAGACATGTTTTCCCTGTGTAGCCCTGGCTGCCCTAGAATTCACTCTGTAAACCAGGCTGGCCTCGAACTCAGCGATCCATCTGCCTCTGCCTCCTGAGTGCTAGGATTAAAGGTATGTGCCACCACCACCTAGCTAAAAATTAAAATTTTAAAAAGTAAGTAAATAAAAAATTTAAATATGTAAAAATACTCATATATACATATTCAGGTGTGATCACACATGCTTATAATCCTGACACAGAGACTGGAGGGTTCCTGGAGCTCACTGGCCAGCCAGTCTAGCCAAAACAGTGAGGTTAGAGACCTTGTCCAAAAAAAAAGAGGTACAAGGCAAGGGAGACAGCTCAGTGGATAGAACACTTGCTATGAAGAAAAAGGACCTGAGTTCAAATCCCCAAGGACCCGCATAGAAGCTAGGCATGGCCAGGTGTGCCTGCAACTCTGTAGTTGAAGACCAAAGAAAGGTAGATCCTGAGAGCCTGTTGGCCATCAGCCTAGCCAGAAGAGCAAGCTTCAGGGTCAGTGAGGGGCCTGGCTTCAAAAATAATATGGAGGTACAAATAGAGGAAGACACCTGACATCCTCCTCTGGCCTTCTCACACACATGGACACAATACACACACACACACACACACACATACATACACACATATACATACACCACACAACACACACACACACACACATACATACACACATATACATACACCACACAACACACACACATATATACATATACATACACACACATGCATACATACACACACACCACACACATAAACCACTAACCAGAAGAGTTCATCCTCACCAGATGCACACGCCTCAGGATGCAGGATTTAAGCAGAGATGGCTGCCATCCACCCCAGAGCAGCTGTGAGAAATGAAAGCCGCTGTCTTTCTGCCTCTGGGGACCCCCCGTGGAAACCCACCTGCTGTGGGGTACAGTAGAGAGCATGAAGCAGCTGACTCCTGGGTTCTACGTGCCTTCACTTAAAGAATGAGATGAGGAGCAGTGGGGGCGCACGCCTTTAATCCCAGCACTCTAGAGGCAGAGCCAGGCGGATCTCTGTGAGTTCGAGGCCAGCCTGGGCTACGGAGCGAGTTCCAGGACAGCCTAGGGACCCGAGTTCCATCTCCCCAGCTCCCACAATAAAAACGTAGGCGTGGTGGGACAAGCTTATAATCCCCCCACTGAGGAGGCAAAGACAAGCAGATCCTCGGGGCCCCGGGGCTCACTGGCCGGGTAGCCTAGTCTAAAGGGTGAGCTCAAAGCCGATGAGAGGCCCTGTCTCAAAAGTAAGATGGATGCCATCCTGAGGAACAATACTTGAGGTTGTCTTCTGGCCTTCGTACACATGTGCACACATACGTGTCCATACCCACACACAATATGAACATGTACACACACAACATAAAAAGACAAGAAAACACTAACTTCCGGTGCCCTGGTCCTTCCCTCCCACTCCCCCCACATCTCCCACGGGAGCGTCTATCATCTTTTAGGACACAGCACCTCCAACACAGAACTGGACAGAGCAGCTGAGCCACAGATATTAATGGACATTCTAGACGTGTGGCAAGAGGCAGGCAACCCTCATCATCTCTAGTTTTCAAAATGGGGAAACTGAGGCACTAAATGAAGGAGTAACTTGTGAGGAGAGGGGAAGGGAGTGGCTCATAGCTCCTGACAGCACCCGCCCCGCCCTTTCTGCCAGCCTCACTCTCCTGTCTGTGTTGGCGCCAATTTGTGCTCTTGAAATCTCAGTTGTGGGTTCAAGGTCATAACCGTCTGTCCCTCTACAAGAAGGGGCACACCCATTGTTCCCTGGTTCCGCTTGTACATTGGGGTTCCAACTGTCGCTCCTCAGATACCACACAGGTTTCACTTCCCTGAGCCCCGATTCACTCATTTTTAAATAAGGATGTATCTACCAGGGTAGGTGTGAGAAACAAGAAAAGGGGCGACACCAGACCGGGGCCACGGCAGCTCTCTGTGATGCCGTTCACACACGACTGAGCACTTCACAAACAGAGCATGGTGATGAAGTATTTTTGTTCTCATATAAACATGTCCTGTCTCAGCTCTGGCTGACGTAGGAATCACGGCATTTTTTTTAAAAAAAATGCAAATGCTCACAGCCCCACCTGGACCTATCAATTCACTAAGGTCAATGGTGGAGGCCCAGGGATCTGCATTTTACTTTGTTTGACCTCCTTGCCATGCGAGGGCTGAGGCCAGGCTAATAATCATCCTTCTAGAAGGTTCCAGAAGGAAGTCTTGCCAGTCTAAGAGGTGATTTAGAAGACCCAGGAAGGTCCACCGCTTCTTATTAGGTTGATTCTTGTTTGACATCCCTCTGCTTCCAGCTATTAGCATTCACAGAAATATTTTTTCCACCCGGCTATTTCCAGCTCATCTCCCTGGCAGTTGGAGTGTGGATAAGCTCTGGGCTCCAGACAAAAGCTGTTCTTCCTCCAGGGCTGCCTTTCTGCTGCCAAACATGAACATCACTTCTAACAACCACAACATTTCACCAGCCACCAGGTGGAACTGGCCAAGCTGGTTGTGTCTATTAGCATTCTTACACACACACACACACACACACACACACACACACACACACAAAGCAAACCAAGTCAAATGCCTATGAATTCGAGATACCTTCAAATGGATACAGTACTTTTAACATAGCAGCAGCCATGTGTATTTGAGAAGGATAACACATTATCTGTTCAGTCTGCAGAAAGATTTGGGACTGAGAGATAATTTTTTAAATGATTTATTTTTATTCTCTGAGAATTTTATACATATACAAAAATGAAGCATAATCATATTGACTCCCCATTTGCCCCCAATTCCTCTGTATCCCCCTCAACGGGTCTCCCTTTGTCCTTTCTTCTCCTCCTCCTCCTCCTCCTCCTTCTTCTTCTTCTTGTTCTTCTTCTCCTTCTCCTTCTCCTCCTCCTTCTCCTCCTCCTCCCTTTCCTCCTCCTCCTTCTTCATGCCTTCTTCACTGTCTCCACCTTCTTTGATAACCCATTAAGTTCAATTAGTGCTGCTCCTATATGTGTGGGTGGAACCATCCACTGGAGCGTGGGAAACCAACCAGTGGCCACACCCTCAAAGAACGGATCTCTCTCTCTCTTCTTCAATACTTATCAACTGCCAGTAGCTCCTCAGTAAGGGGTGGGGCCTGGGGAACGTCTCCAGACTTGGGTGTGTTTGGGTCCTTGACAGTGACCTTCCTAGTCAGATGCCTAGCAGTAAACAGGACACTCAAAAACATAACTGTAACTATGGCGTCAAGTTTGGGAAGCAAGCGTCTGGCTTTTCCTTCTGGAAATGGTGGCCACGTGCCTTAGGAACGACTCTGGCTCAATTTACAAAGACACAAGTGCAAAACTGGCTTTGTTCTGTATTCAGATGAAATTCTACCTGCAGGAGAGGATCCCTGGGATTATGCTCATGAGGTCTTGAGCAGGATGTTCCAACAATGTGCTGCTATCCAGGAAGGAATCGGTGTGCTGACAAGGTTCACTGGGATGCCATTTCTGTGACCCCCTCCCCCAGGAACTGATTTGTAATGGAGCCTCATCTGAGTCACTGGGTCTTGACTTTGGGCATTCCTGATTCTGTAGGCCTGAGGAAGGAGGCTGCTTTCCAGCTTTTTCTATGTAATCCATCTCTTGCCGTAAACGTTACAGACGATCGTATCTGCAGAGCCGCTATGACATCACTGATGTTGATTTAACTCGTACGTTTCTTAGGACATTTGCCTCTTCCTGGCTCTTTCCTTTCACAGCTCTTAGCACAATCTCCAGCTCTAACTGATCCTCAATAACCACATACTGATTTGCTTTAACCTAACTTAGTGACCTACCCTGTAGAACCAAGGTTAGACCTTAGGAAAGGATCGAGAAGTCTAATTTTTTTTTTTTTTTTTTTTTTTTGGTCTGCCAGTTTTGACACCCCTGATGATTATCTTTCAAGACATGCAAAGCACTGAAGTCACCTCAATGACATCAGTAACAGGATGTCTCCTGCTACACAACATCCCACAAGTCACGGGCAGGCATTGGTTGTGAAGCCAGCACCCAAGCTTTGAAAAAACAAAAGGATAAGCCTTCAGAAATTCTCTACACACCAGGCCTTCCCTCCTGAACAGACTCTCCTTGGAACTCCATTCATCACACTCTGGCTGCAATTCCAGCCCCTCTGTCACCAGCTTCTTCCTTATTCCCCAGGATCCCTCCTGCTTGGTAGCCTTCTTCCCCAACTCCCACCACCATCCAACGAGCCAGAGTTTTTACCACCTCCCCAACATGATTTCATCTGGTCTCTCAACCTTCCCATCTCCTCCATACTGCACTTACAATCTTATGTATAACCCCAGAGCTGGAGTTACAAGTGGTTGTTAGACATCCAGCACAGGTGCTAAGAACCAAACTCAGATCCTCAGCAAGAACATGAGATACTCTTAACCACTGACTCATCCCCTCAGCCCCTAATTTAGTTATTGAAAGTCAAGATCTGGATGGATTCTCCCACTCAAATTCTTCGTGATCTTCCTATTATTTGATAGAACAATGTCCAGACCTCTTGACCTTGATTATGAAATCATCTGAGCTCTGACTGCAATGTACTTTTCCAGATAGGAATCCAGCCTATATTCTGGCCAAGCTGGGTGAATATTTGTTCAAGGCTCTATCTTTCTCTACACTTTCTTCTCCTCCCTGTCCACTTCTTTCCAAGTTCAGAATCTGTTCCTATTCTCCACATGTTTATCCTCCTGTGTGAAAGACCACCTCTCACTTTCCTAGATGCTATACAAACAATGCCCACACTAGTTGATATCACGCTTCTGTGTGATCCAATCAGGAGGACTACAATTGCAGTTAGAGTTTATGAATGGAGAACCAGGGAGAGACTGTGAAGGGAGGTGGTGCCGGGCAGAGAAAGTCTGAGGCTTACCCTTTTATTTTTCAAAGCTTGCCTGTTGGTTTCACAACCAACGCCTGCATTCTACCGTGAGCTACCGCGTAGCACAGTGTTCTCCCCTGGCTTGACTGGGGTCTTGAGACCAAAAGCTATTTGTTATCCATCTAGTATCCTTCTTTGCACCTGGCAGAACCATGCACATGTTGGCACTCAAAACAGGAAAGAATGAAAGAAGGAAAGGAAGGGAGGGAGGGAGGAAGGGAAGAAGAAAGGAAGGAAGGGAGGGAGGGAGGAAGGGAGGGAGGAGAAAGGGATAAAAGAAACAAAGTAGAAGAAAAGAAAAGGGAGAAAGATCTGAGGATACAGCTCAGTTAATAGAATGCTTGCCTGCCAGACAAGAAACCCTGCTGTTCCATCCTCATCATCCTATAAGCTGAGCATACTGGTGCATGCCTATAATCCCAGCACTAGGAAAGTGGAGGCAGGAGGATCAGAAGTTCAAGGTTATCCTTGGTACACAGCAAGTTTGAGGCCAACCTTAAATACATGAGATCCTGTTCCAAGAAGAAAGAAAAAGGGTGAGGAAAGGGGGAAAGAAAAGCCTGAAGAGATGGAGAAAAGGGAGGGAGGAAGAAAGGAAGAGGGAATAGCCTCAGAAGGAAGAGGAGAGCAGGAAGAGGAGCCATGGAAGAGGGTAGATTATGATGATAAGTGAAGAGGGGTGTGTGTGTGTGTGTGTGTGTGTGTGTGTGTGTTAGGTTCTCAAGTGGATCGAAGGAGACTCGCACCATGGAAGGGCTTAACACCAATCTTGATTTCACTCCTCCTCAGACTCATCATCTTATTATCCCCAACCTTTCACAACAGGGCTGGGGTCGGGCTGAGAATTGGTCCCTGTGATTCATAAAGTAATAACGAGTAGGAGCTTACCTCACCCTTCACTTAATCTAGATTTAATTAAAACATCTTATCTTTATAATAATGAACTCTTAATTAATGCTGTTTCAGTTTACAGAATAACCCTATGGATTACCCTGGATGGTCCTCTTATCAATCTTTCAGGAGACCTGGTTAATAGGATTCCCAGGGAGTCATCCGTAACTTCGGAGTCTGCTAAACCCCTTGTCTCTGCTCCCATCTCCTTCTCACTCACCCACAATCCACTAAGCCCTTAAGGTTTGTCCACTGGGGAAAGCTGTCTACTCCACTTTTCAGGGCACCGTCTAGTTCACACGCCCACATCTTCGGTCACAAAGTTCTCTCGGCAGAATTCCGTTTGAACCCCTCAGTCACTTCACCACCAGAACCAGGTCTTGGACTCAATTAGTAGAGTGCTCATCTGTCAGGCACAAAGCCTTGGGTTCCGTTCTCAGCACTTCATAAACCAGGCATTGTAGTGCATTGTAATCCCAGCAGGAGGGTCGGAAGTTCGAGACTATCCTCTGCTCCATAGCAAGTTTGTAGTTACTCTGGGTTCCAGGAGACTTTGTGTGGGGGTGGGGAGGGTACAGCACCGGGAAGATGGTTCCATGGGTAAAGTGCTTGCTATACAAACATGAGGACTACATTCAGATAGCCAGCGCCTACATAAAAGCCAGGCATAGTCGGATGCGTGAGTAACCCTGTGCTTGGAGATGGGGCAGGAAACAGGTTCCCAACTGGCCAGCAGTCTAGCTAGAACAGCTAGCTCCAGGCTCAGTGAGAGACTCAGTCTCAAAAAAATAAAATGAAGAGTTAAGAAATCCAGTGTGGACTTCCAGCCTCTGTATACACACACACACACACACACACACACACACACACACACACACACGCACAATGTCTTTGGGGGGAACAACCAGAGCAACACCCATTGAGGGACACTCCAGGGACCTTGCTTGAGAGAGGGAGGTCCATCACCAGAAAGGCAAGCCTGGCTTACTGCTGTTACATCAGCTTCCGTGGAAATCCTGGAAGAGGACCCAGGAGCAGGGAGATTAGAATACCCATCCATAACCTCTGGTGGGTCAAGAAGTACAGCTATGTTCACACACAACCTGCCCCAGCACACCCCACCCCAACAACAGAGGGAAGGGAGGGTAGCCTGGTAAAACCCACTTCCCTCACTCTGGGGAGAAGAAACAGGGCTGCTCACGCTTAGAACAAAGTGGCAAAGTGGGACAACAGAGTTGCGGGGGGAGCGGGGGAGCTCAGACTTCGCTGGCCTCTTTTGGCAAAAAAAAAAAAAAAAAAAAAAAAACAGTATGTCTTGTAACCCGGACTTATCTTAAGCTTACTACGTTCCCCTAAAATGACCTTGAACTTCTGATCCTCCTGTATCCACCTCCTGAGTGCTTAGATTACATGTGTACACTACACTGTCACCCCCAGTTAATACATTGCTGGGGATCAAAGCCAGAGTTCAGTGCAAGCGAGGTAAACGCCTTATCAACTGGACTGCACCCCCCAGCACGTGTTCACAAAGCTCTCTTGACTGCTGGGGGATAGATAATGGCAGACCCACCGTCTGTAGATTCGTGCTTTCAAAAAACAAAAACAAAAGAAGAGAGAGACTGAGGCCACCTGGGACCTGTAAGAAAGGAGGGTCAATGAAATGATTATGTTTAACGTAGAAGGATAGAGAAGGTCTTGAACTGCCGGGCCCCAGGGGGCTCTGCTCACAATCTAGGTCGGTCTACTGACTCTCAGCCTCAGTACCCTAGAGAGAAGCCTAGATAGGGATGTGGGACTAAGCCTGAGTCAGGCTTTCTCCTTGCTGGAATAGAGGCTGGGGCTTGGGAAGCGGAAAAACAGACAAGAGAGAGAGAGTGAGTGAGTGAGTAAGTGGGAGCTGCTGGGAGCCGGGCAGATTCTGAGGCCAAGGACCGGAATTCAGCTCCGTGGCAGAGCACTCGCCAGCGTTCATGAGGTTCTGAGTTTGATACCCAGTGCTATGAAAAGGAAGGAAAGAAGGGAGGAAGGAAGGAAGGAAGGAAGGAAGGAAGGAAGGAAGGAAGGAAGGAAGGGAGAGAGAGAGAAAGGGAAGGTGGGAAGGGGGAAGACAGGAATGTGGGGAAGAGAAAGTGGAAGCCAACAGAAAGAAAAACTCAGAAATACTAGAGAACTTGGGTTTCTCAAGCAGTTGGTCTCTGCGACGGGGCACTGTGTGGGCATGCATGCATGCACACACGTGTGAGAGACGTCGGGAGGGGGGGCGGGGAGGGAGGCTTTGGTAGGAGGGTGGGTAGTTCTTTTTTTTAATCTTGGCAAGATGCCAAGTTGTGACAAAAACTTTCCTACGCCACATATGGTTGAAAGGCAATAGGAAAAAAAGAAAAAAAAAAAAAACTCAAAAAGTAACCAGCTGCTAGAATGCTAATACTGAAGTGAAATTGTACCTGGCAAAGAGAAACAGAAGGCCAACCCTGGGGTGAGCTGCCCTCCCATTCATCACCAGAGATAAGAATCAGAATCTGTTCATAGGAGTGGAGACCTGTGAGGAAAAAGTTAATCCCAGGTGTCCAGTGCTAGTCAAAGGCTCCCCATGAAGGTCACTCCGTCTGCTCTGACCCCAAACTAAGCCACGAACCAGCCCCATGGAAGCCGCTTTTTGGGTATATGCATGTGTATATGGAAGTCATACTCTGGTGTCATTCCTCAGAGCCTTCCACCTTGTGTTTTTGAGACAGTGGTCTCTTGCTGGCCTAGCGCTGGCTGATTTGACTACAGTGGCTGCTAGCAAAGCCCAGCTATCCACCCACTACTGCCTCGTTGCTCGGGGATTACAAGTGTGCTACACCTGTTTTGTTTTAAGCATGTTCTAGGGATTGAACTCGGATCCTTCCGCTTGCGTAGCAAGCATTTTACTTACTCAGTGATCTCACCAGCCCAGTGAGCTGCTTTCCAGGAGATCAAGAGGCCATCAATAGGGCCAGACCTGGGACCTCTGATGCCAGCCTTCTCTGTGGAGCGGGCCCCACCCTTGCTCTGAAATGCAGTCTAGGCCAGTGCCCAGAGGTAGGCAAAGCAGAATCAAAATACCTCCAAGCATATGCCATTCTAACAGGCAAAATAATGGAGTGAATGAATGGGGATGCAAGGAAGAAAACCCAGAACACAGCCCCTTGTTATTTTCAAATGGTCCTGTAGACATTTTCATTTCTTTCATTTCATAGTAATAAGCCACCTGGCTTGTTACTTTATTTTATATAGGTCTCTTGTAGCTCAGGCTGACCTTAAACTCTGTGGATCGGAGGATAATTTTGAGCCTCTGATCCTCTTGTCTTCACCTCCGGAGTCCTGGGATTGTAGCACGTGCTTCCACACCCATTTATGCAAAGCTTGGACTTGAACCCAGGACTTCATATCTGGGGGCAAGCATTCTGCCAATGGAGCCCCAGTTTCAGGCCTCCATCCTCAATGTTTTAGTTATCCACTGTAACCTGGTTCTGCCTAGAGAGCCAAGTAAAGATGGGGTTAATTTCTCATTATCAGCCTGCTTCCAACATTGCTCCTTTCACACATTTTCTCTGGAAGACATCTGCAAGTCTCAGGAGGCCTTAAAAAAACTCAGCACTAAATCTTTTTAGTCGCTTAATCCCCAAATCCTCCATGTTTGAGATAATTTCTTTTATGAAAGGAAACCCTAACCTGACCCGATTCTCCAGTCAAACTTGCTAATGGAACAAAGGAGCTGCTCCTTGTGTGCACTCTGAGCCTTGGGGAGAAGTATTCTGGGAAGAGGAGCATTTTGCCTGGTCCTAGGGATGATGCTGCCTGCCGGTGGCTTTGGCTTTGTCTCCTGGTGACTTTGTCAGCTGAGCTCAGGCTGAGTCAGATCCAGTGGATGGAACATGGGAGAGAGGAGAGACAAACAGAAAAGACGAGCTATCCTGTAATGAACAGGGGTCTGGTTCTGCAGTAATAGCCTGCCCATCCCTGGGCAGACATGCTCAGAGACAGGACCACCCACGTGGTGCTAGGGACAGAGCCTCTTCCTATGGTTGGCAGATGAGACCAAATGGCTCCGAAGATGCCTTCCAACCCCCTGTCTGAGACGCCACCGTAACAACAGGGGGCTTTCAATGCATGCATGAAAAACTATTGCTTTGCTTTTCTTCCTCCATCAGACCTGCCTCTCTTTTGCCCTGAAATTAAAAGTAAGAACATTTCACATGTTATTTAAGGCTCCATTTCTCTTTACCCATTGCTTATGTGGGCAATGGTGAAGAAGGCCATTTGCTTGGCTAATTAAAGCCCTCCACTGGCAAGGAAGAGGGAGAACCCATGCTGGGGGTCAGCAAAATATAAAAATATTATTAAAATAGGCCATATTTATTGAGTACTTCCTTGTGTCCTATATGCTCCTGAAGATTTTACCTGTATACCATATTTAATCTTCCCAATAACCCCAAAAGTAAACCGCTAATGTTACATGAATATTATGACAAAGAAGATAGAGTTAGTCATATATTTGCCTGGAATCCAAACTGGCAAACAGCTCTCAAAACCAAATAAGTCTTGGGGCCGGGGATGTGCCTTGGTCAGTAGAATGCTTGCCTAGCGTACACAGGGCCTTGAGTTCCATCTCCAGCACTACATAAACAGGTAGTGCATGCCCGTCATTCCAACACTCAAGAGGATTAAGAGTTCATGGTCATCCTTGTCCTCAGTACACAGAATTTGAGACTAGCCTGGGGTACATGAGAATCCACATCTCAAAAAAATATTTAAAAAGCAAGGAGAAAAAGAAAAGCCTAGATGCATCGCATTGGCTGTTTTCCATCCATAGTGTAAATATTGCCGCCGTGGCCCGTTTCAGATTACCACTGTAATGTGTCTGATTTTGGAGTTACAGGAGCTGAGCGGAGTGGGCCCATTAGCACTTCAGTGGGCTAACCCCAGCACTCCCTACTGTCAATCACACAGCCACACTGCCTGGCCTGCAGTCCTTTCTCCTGGGGCCCTGTTTAAACTGGAGGAGGAGGAAGAATGTCCTTGTGAGTGAAGGATATCATTTTACCACAGCTGAAGGGTAAAATGGAATCAGCCTTCAAGGTAGCCGAGAAGATGGGGAGCCCAAGGATGGAAAGGGGCTGAAGAATCAGAGTCCCAGGGAACTTGTGAATTCTCTTCAGGAGGAACCCACAGACACAGCTGACCTGAGCTCATGGACTCTGGTCCCTAAGCCTACAAGGGACTGGCCTAGGCCCTCTGCATGTGTGTGTGACAGTTGTGTAGCTTGGTCTGTTTGCAAGGCTCCTAGCAGTGAGATCAGGACCTGTCCCTGGCACTTAACCGGCTTTTGGGAACCTGTTCCCCATGCTGGATTACCTTGTCCAGCCTTGAAACAGGGGGGAGGAGCTTGGTCCTACCTCAACTTGATGTGCCATGCTTTGTTCAAGCTTGTAGGAGGCCTGCCCCTTTCTGAATGGAAACAGAGGAGGAGTGGGTGGGGAGGGAGCAGATGGGAGTCAGGGCGGGGAGGGGGCAGGAGGAGAGGAGGGAGGGGAAACTGTGATGGGTATGTAAAATAAAGAAAAAAATGTTAATAAAAACAAATCCATTATAAACATTAGAAAGAAAGAGAGAGAGAGAGAGAGAGAGAGAGAGAGAGAGAGAGAGAGAGAGAGAGAGAAAGGAAGCAAGGAAGGAAGAAAGGAAAAAAAGAAGAAGCCATTCAGGAATCAAAATGGAGAGTCAACTCAAAATTCCCAAATGATTAATTTCAGTCTCAAGGGAAATGGGGAAATTATGACCCAGAGGCCTCCCTGCAAAAAAATCTATAGCCAGCATTTTTCATCTCATTGGAGAGAGAGAGAAAGTATTCCATCCTAACAATGCCCAGCTCTATCCTTTCTTCTCATGCCTCTAGCCAATATCTCAGTCAATATGAAGATTGAGAGATCTTTTATCTTGCTTCCTTTTCTCAGAAATGGGAGAGGGATTTGTTTTGGCTTCCTGGTTGGAGATCAAGATTGGGGCATTCTGCATGGTGGCAAACACTTTACTACTAACCTAAACCATTAGGCCCTTAAATAATACTTTTGAAGTTGATAGACTTCAGATTTCCAAAGATCAGAGGTTTTAGCTTTAAAATGACCCGTGAAGGACCAAGAGATGGTTCAGTCAGTAAAGTATTTACCATGCAAACACTGAGGGCAGCTCATATAACCCACTAAAACAGCTGGATGCAGTGCTGGCCACTGGTAACCCCAGCACAGGGGAGGTAGAGATGGTAGAAGTGAGGAGGGCTAGCCAGTGTATTCCAGGGCAGTGAGAGACCCTGCCTTAAAAATGAGGTGTATGGCTCTTGGGAAATGACACTGGAGGCTGGCTTCTGGCCTCCACATGCAATCATGTGTATGGGAGTGCACGCACGCACACAGGCACGCATGCACACACGCACGCATGCACGCACGCACGCACACACGTAGTTAGAATGAAGGGTGTGACCTAAATTCCCACATAGAGAGACGGAAGCAATGACTGACATTTGTAGACAAGGCACATGTCCTCCAGTGACCCGCAGTCCCCACCACTCTCTACTGTATCTCTTGTTTACAATATCTTCATTTCTAGCCTTTGTCCCTATGCCTTTGTCCCTACAAGTAGCTCTAAAGGTCCCACTGCTTTAGTAAAATGTTCAAAAAAGCATGGCATGGATCCACTGAGCTCTCTCTCACGCACATACTTCCCACCCCGTCTTTCTGATGATATATTGATCTTGGTAGACTCAAAGCCCATCTGTGGGGGTGATCACATGACCACATTTCTAGGAACACTATGGCTCTGCCAGAGGTTGCCAAGTTCTCTTTAGAAATCCACTGTCCACAGACTCCGGTCGCTTCCTCTTGCTCCACAGCTGCCTGCAGCCACCACCAATAAATTACTGGTTTAAGGAAGACAACAGACAAGCCTTTTCCATGGAGAACAGAGTCTGCTCCCTCAATTATTTCCTAAGGTCCCGCCCTCCTTCTCAGCTTGACACCATGGCTTTTGAGCTGGTTTGCTGCTGTGCCTCACACCCACAAAGCCACACAGCAACTGCCATGTGAGCCCAGAAGGCCTCCAGAGCAATTCTTCCTGCTGGTCCTCGGATTAGTCAAATCACGATTACTGCCTTGCTGACTGAGTGGCCATTTTGTTCAGACGACTTACCAGGGCGACTCTAAACTGTCTCTGTTTGTGTAGCAGTTGGACCACTTTTATTCAGTCAGAAAATCTTGTCTTGTTACGCAGCTTTGATGGAACTCACTCCTAATCTCCTTTTAGCGTGTGGTGGGGTGGGAGGGGGGTCGTCTTTCAGAAATTCAAGTTAAACTTGAAGAAAAAGAGCTTCTCAGAAAACTGGCAATGTTTTTCCTAAGCTGGTGCAGGGCTGCAAGGTGGAAAATTTACTTTCCAAAACCATTTTTCACCTGTTAAGTGCTGAAGACAGAAGCTTAGGGACAGGACGGGTGGCAGGGCACGATTTTCCCTACTTGACATTTGATAGCCCTGTGTCTTGCAATTCAACCCTCTGCTAGAATTACTCACCCCTTGGGAAGTAGTCTGTTTCTCTCTCTCTCTCTTAATCATTTGGGAAAACATTAACTCCATCCTTTTGATTATCCCCTACAATCAGCAAGACAGGCTGTACTTTTTTTTTTTCCCTTTCAAAAACAAAAAAACGAGGGACTCGCTGAAATGGATCTCAGTTGGGAGAATCCTTGCCTTGCATGCACGAAGCCCTGGATTTCACCCCAGTGCTGCAAAAGAGGACGAGAGAATCCATTATATTATCTCTTCCTCCTCCTCCTCCTCCAATTTCTTCTTCTTCTACTTCTTTTTCAGTGTGTGTGTGTGTGTGTGTGTGTGTGTGTGTGTGTGTGTGTGTGTATGTGTACATTTCGGGGGTTGGAGGGGAAATCAGTATGTGTGTGTTGATGTGCCATCTATCTATTTTTAGAGACAGGGTCTCTCACTGACCTCATGTGCAAGATCCAGAGATGATGGCGTGTCTCTGTCTCTTGGGTACTGGGATTACAAGTGTCACCTTACCTGGCTTTCTTTATTTTTTTTTGTTCTCTCTCTCTCTCTCTCTCTCTCTCTCTCTCTATCTCTCTCTCTCTCTCTCTCTCTTCCTTAGCATAGGTTTTGGGAGACTGGATTCTACAAAGCAAGTACTTCACCAACTAAGTCATCTCTGGACCCTTGCTATTCAGAAGACCTTGAATGTCGATGCCTCCTGCCATCTACCCCCGAGAAAAGGAGCTATTCATGAGCTTTCTCCCCGGCTGACTTGGAGCCTGTTTTGGACAGAGCAGAGCTTTCTGTCACACACGCAGAGACAGCAAATCAACCAGCTGTAGAGCAAGCAACAGGAGGTGGCAGGACGCTTGCCACTGGGTCCCTTTGTAAGCATCCCCCACAAACTGCGGCCAGGGCTAGTTACCCTTTGGGTTAAAGCAATCCTGAGAACTTGGGGACACTGCCAAAGCCTTGACAGCTCCTAAGCCTGGCCTCTGTTGCCAGTGCCACACGGGGAAAGCTGTTAATTCTTTAAATGAAGGCTCGGTAAACAACCAAGGGGCCCATCATCTGCTCAGCAGTGGGCTAGCTGGAGCACTGCGATCTGAGCGTTCTGGTCACGGAACTTGGAATGTTTAGGCAAGAAGAGTATAAGACATACTTGCTTGTTTAGAAAGTTGAATCACAAGAGGTGTCACTCAAAGCAGTAGGTAAGTAAAATGCCAAATGCCCTTGTGGAGGAAGAAGCATTCAGAGGGTGGATGGCCAAAGACAGACAGTCATTGTGATGGGGTGGAGAGAGCTGGGGCTCTGGAGCCAGGCAGACTGGGCACAGATTTTATGTGAGCACAAGGAGGGAAGCTATCTCCCCACCACCACCAGACTTTAGCTTCCTTATCCTGGAAGACAGGTCTCTGCCTGACGGGACTGGCAAGGGGATTAGCCAAGGAGGATGCACTTAACAAGCATTCAGTCCATATTTGAGTTTGATTTGTTTTTTTTTTTTTTCTAAAGTACACCACAAAGCTGAGGTGTAACTCAATTGGTAGACAGCCTGTCCCACATGTACATAGTCCTGAGTTTAATTCTAGCACCACATACACTGGGCATACCTGTAGTCCCAGTACTTGGGAGGTGGAGGCAGGAGGACCAGAGATTCAGAGTTGAACTCAACTACACAGGGAGGCCAACCTGGGATACATGAAACCCACTGCCTGAGGAGAAAACCCAGGGCTTCATGCCTGCGGGGCAAGCTCTCTACCAATGGAGCTACACCCCCTGTCCCCTAAGACACGTTTTGGCATAACTGAGGTCATATAGACTAACATACAGTTTTCATCCCACCCTGTGCAGTTTCTTCCACAAGCATTTCCCCGCGCTGTTAAAAAATCCTTCACAAACATTCACAACCCCCGTATTATTTCATTCACAGATGTACCAAAATCGCCTGCACTAGTCTGCTAACAGTGGACATTTGAGGCTACTCAAGCTATCATTAACTAGTCTATTATGAACACTACTGTAAACAATATTCCCATGAAGAGCTTTGTAGCTTAACTATTTCCTGGGGCTATGTCGGCTATAGGTGGAATTAGTACTCTAGGAAGGTTCTAGCTACATACAAAATACTTTTCATTGAAGCTGCTCAAACATCATACACACACACACACACACACACACACACACACACACACACACACTTGCCAGTGACAGGCAAGAGGCGGCTGGTCTTTTCCAATCCAGAAGCCAAATATTATCTTTGAAAGAAGAAAAACCCCCCTCCCCCTCCCCCAATTCTATAGTCACCAAATAGCATTTCATTGTCCCCTTATCTGCTTCCTCCAGTGAATATCCTTCACAGGACCCAGAAAGGCATGTGCGGACCATGGAAGGAAGCTCTCTTTTGTCTGCCAACAACCAACAAATATTAATTATGCAAATCATTTTACTCGGATGGTGCTCTCTGTCGTTCGGGGACAGGTCTGGAAGATTCGCCTTCTCCCATTCTAGCCTGTGTGCATGCAGGAGTTTGGAGGTTCAGTACAGCTGACAGTCCTGCTGAGGTCCAGCTACCCATCCAGAACGCTAGCACTCTTCTAACAGGTGTGACATTCCAGCCCCATGGCGCTTCTGTCTGTCCTAACTAGTTTATGGAAACATGAGCTTTATTAATAATTTGATACAATTAGGAGTGCCTGTGAAAGTTCTTGGCTCCTAACCTGGCTGTTTTTGAGGGTCGCACCTCCGAATTCCAAGGATCATCTCAAGCGCAAAGCCCAAGAGGGCCTGACCGGCAAACTTTGGGGGAAGAGTGCCCAGGCCACACAGGAAGATGGCGCATAATTTACAGAGAAAAGGTTCCCAGGCTGCAAACTAGCTCCCCAGCACCTCCAACCAAAAGGCTCTGTTAGATTAAGAAGGGGATGCAAATGTATTATAGTTGAACTAGCAGATTGCTTGCCTAGCGTGCACAAAGCTCTCTGTTCAAGCCACGGCACCACGAAAACTGGGCATGGTGGTACACCGCTGTAATCCCAAAACTAGGCAGGTGACAGACAGGAGCATCAGAAGTTCATGGCCAGCCTGATCTACATAAAACTGTCTCAAAACAAAAACAGGGATGGAGAAGACAGCGATTGGAATAGAGTTCAAGGGTCCAGTCTGGGCCTGCATTCTCCTTAGGACCATCCCAGGATGGGGGCGGGGGGGGGGTGAATCTGGGTTGCCTGGCAACCCAGGCTTCCGCAGCGGGAAGTCTCTTCTTCGCCCTCAAGCCTCCCCCCTCTCCCCCCCCCGCCCCCACCGCAATCTCGCAATCTGGTTGGTTCTGGCCCCGCCCTTCTCTCGCTCCCCGCCCCACCCAGGCTCGGCGCCGGCCCGAACTGGCGCGAGTCTGGGAAGCTGTCTGGGCGCCCACTCCATCCCCTAGCCTGTCTGAGACTCTCCAACCATCCACCCCTTCAACCCCACCCCCCACCCCCGCCTAACCAACTCTTCTTTAGGAATTCCCATCCGTGCTCCAACTTAGTGTTCTGCGTGGGAGACGCGGGTTAGGCGTAAAGGCAAAGCTCTGGGCTCAGGCCTGGCTTGCAGTACCGAGCTGCTCTATTTGGTCCCCCAGAGCTCCCGGAGCGGCAGCCCGCCCGATGCACACAGCTCGTGGTCCGAAGCTGGGACTCTGTAATTACCTGTTAACTATAATGCATTCCTATATGCTTATGAAATGAAAATGAACCTTTGCGTCTGTGCAGGTTTCTTAGGATTGTTACACATAGTCCTCGTCGCTAAATCCCTCTTTATAATAAAGCACACCTTAATCTTTTTTTTTTTTTTTTTTTTTTTTTTAAAGCCTTTTCACGAATTGGTTGCCACTACTGTGATTTTCTTGCTGGGAGTATACCTCCACTTCTCGAAGGGTCCGCAAGTGTTTTCTGCTCATCGACATCTGATCCCGATGTCATTACTGTGAATGGGCAGTAACACACACTTGCATCCAGAAGAGCTCGGATAGTATAGTAGCGCCCGACAGCTCAGGGAATGGAGTCAGACCCTGGCCGGGCTTCCAACATTGCCGCCTACTGGTTAGGTAGGTGCCAACTCACCCCCTTCTCCACACACACACACACACACACCCCACGCCACTCTGGTCTCAACGTCTCCATCGGTAAACTCTTAAGTCTAGAAGTCTATCCACTTGGGCAAGGATGGATGCGCGACCCACAGAAACTCGCCGGCTGGTACCCTGCTTTCCCCAACATTATCCGGCCAGGATCTGGACCCACGAGGTGACCTACAGCAGAACAAGCAGCAGCCGCTCTCAGACTTCGGCGCCCCAGCGCTCCGAGCCCCTCCCCCGCCGCGCTCCTCCCGCCCCGTCCGACCTGCGCATGCGCTGCCCCGCGAGCGTGTTTTTATAAAAGTCCAGTTCGGGCCAGAAACTTCAATTTGTTGCCTGGTGCAGCAGGTAGCAGTGACCCTCCGAGGCGTTCGGTGCTCCGGTAGCCGCCACGGCTGGAGAGCGAGTGTTGCCATGGAAGGCATCAGTGTGAGTGTAAGTCCAGTTGCATCCTACCTTGTAATAAGCGTGCAAACTTAGAGCGCAACCCCTCTAAGAACGGGTGGAAGCGAACAGAACCTTGGGGATGCTAGGGTCACGAAGAAGGGGCGCGGGAGCTAATTTTTTTTGTGAGCATGGCTATAGGGGGAGGAGGATAGGAATATTTTTCTCAGTAAATAGAGGAAGGGGGAGGTTCCGATGGAGTTTTCCTAAAGCTGCTCCTGTTTCCCGCTTGAGTCTCGTGGCGCTCGCCGGCTTGCACGCTGTTTGAAAACGTCCCGGGTTTGTTTGTGTTTGTTTGTTTGTTTGTTTGTTGCACACGGGCGAAGAAGGCTCGCGCTCTGCCCCGGGACTCAATCATCCTCTGGTCCTCCTGAGAACCGGAGTTTCTTACATTGTGTGAATATAGAGACTGAAGTCCGTTCGTGTAGGCAGAGTCCCCAGGTCCACACTACATCCTGGGTGAGCTTCGAACAGAAGCGTCTTGGAGTTAGGAGCGCGGTTCCAAAATTCTCTGCCGCGGACGGAGGAGCGCCAGTCTCCGGCGGGAAACGCGCACTAGCCTACCGCGTCGCTTGCCTAAGGGGGTCCAAACCGCGGCAGCCGCGGGGAGGTGACCGAACGTGGCCGCTCTGGGGTGGAGTGGCAGCGCTTTTGCGGACATCCGAAAGGTGGCAAATGAGCCTCCCGAGGTCTGGGTAGTCTTTAGGATTGCCCACGAGAAAGGGGCATAAGCCTGCAGCATGCAGCTGCTGGCCGGGAGGTGTGCTCGGCGGCGGGACGGTGGTTGGGGACAGGAGGGCGTGTTGGAACCGCACCTGGGTTGTGCCGGGTCGCCGCAGGGATGAACAGGTGCAAGCCTGGAGACGGTTTGACTGAGCCCCAGTGCAGAGTTTAACCGTCGGTGGTTTCCTGAGTCTTTTGAAACCCCCTCGCTTAGGGAGGGTTTTGTTGTGTATTTTTTTTTTTTTTTCGTTTCCTCCCGCGGCGCGCAATTCAAAGGCGCTCGCACTGGAGCCGCCCAATCTGTTGCCAGCACCCGGAGGGACGATCCTGGCGCGCAGCCAGGAGGAACCCCTGGAACCGCTGCCGATTGGCCTTAGGCCTGAGTGCGGTGGGCAACAGCGCCAGCCCCTAGGTGGGTGACTCGGACCTCGGGGTGTGCACGGTCTAGACGCCCCCCCCCCCAGCTGCTTACCTCGGACCCCAGTAACTAGCTGGGTCGGCTACAGGGTGGGAAAGGACTGGGAGAGTGAGGAAGTGAAACTTGGGGCGAAAACCACGGGGTGCAGACCCCGTGACTTTCCCCACCCAGGATAATGTGACTCTAACGTCCCAGATACACCCAGCGATAAACATGGGGGTGGCAAGACAGGCTTACCTTCCAGAGAAGCGCGGGAGGTGGGGTGGGGTGGAGTAGAGGAGCGCTGTTTGCTCATTTTTAACACTCCCATAACCCTAAGCCGCAACCCCACTTCCAAGACTTTGGCGTTACTCCTCTTTCTTCACTACGTGTGACTTGAAATGCAGTGGTTTGTGTTTAGACAGACGTGAGAAAAAGGAAATTTTGCACCTAAAAAGCGTTGAGTCTTGGGGGGGGGGACCCCCACCATCATGTTCTGCATTCCTCTCTTCCCTCCTTTGCCAAATCTTCGGAGGAAAAAAAAAACTTTCTCCCATCTCCTCCTTCAACACAGATTTAGCTCCACACCTCTCGCTCCCACCCTGCAGCGCCTGGGAGTGACTTCTTTGTGTGAATGGAGGTTTTTTTGTTGTTTGTTTGTTTTGGTTTGGGATTTTACTTTTTTTTTCCTTGCCTCTCATGGGCAGGCGGGAGAGTTATCCAAAACTAGGCTGTGCACCCCTTAGAATCTCAACGTCCTTTTGTTCTAAACAAAGACTCCTAATTGGTTCCACTAAAGAAGAGATATAAGGAAGTGGCAGTGGGGAGGATGGATGGAGAACCCCGTTGGTTGCAGGATTCTGTATTCTCTCTGGACCTCAGCCAGCCCTTTGGAGTTTCCTGGAAAAGGCTGGATTTAAACCTGCAATTAAAAAAAAAAATGCTAGTTTATTACGCACCAGGAACACCTAAAACTTGGGAAAGGCTTGTTGACCTTGTAAGTGATGTGCATGTCCCTGTTTCCTTTTGCAGATATATACAGCAGATAACTATTCTGAAGAACTGGGGTCGGGAGACTATGACTCCAACAAGGAGCCCTGCTTCCGGGATGAAAACACCCATTTCAATAGGATCTTCCTACCCACCGTCTACTTTATCATCTTCTTGACTGGCATAGTGGGCAATGGGTTGGTGATCCTGGTCATGGGTTACCAGAAGAAACTGAGAAGCATGACTGACAAGTACAGGCTGCACCTGTCCGTGGCCGACCTCCTCTTTGTCATCACCCTTCCCTTCTGGGCAGTTGATGCCATGGCTGACTGGTACTTTGGGAAATTTTTATGTACGGCCGTCCATGTCATCTACACTGTCAACCTCTACAGCAGCGTCCTCATCCTGGCCTTCATCAGCCTGGACCGGTACCTCGCCATTGTCCATGCCACCAACAGTCAGAGGCCAAGGAAGCTGCTGGCCGAAAAGGCAGTCTACCTGGGTGTCTGGATCCCTGCTCTTCTGCTGACTATCCCTGATTTCATCTTTGCTGACGTCAGCCAGGGAGATGGCAGGTACATCTGTGACCGCCTGTACCCTGATAGCCTGTGGGTAGTGGTGTTCCAGTTCCAGCACATCATGGTGGGTCTTATCCTGCCAGGCATCGTCATCCTCTCCTGCTACTGCATTATCATCTCCAAGCTGTCCCACTCCAAGGGCCACCAGAAGCGCAAGGCTCTCAAGACTACGGTCATTCTCATCCTGGCTTTCTTCGCCTGCTGGCTGCCGTATTACGTCGGCATCAGCATCGACTCCTTCATCCTTTTGGAGGTCATCAAGCAAGGATGCGATTTTGAGAGCCTTGTGCACAAGTGGATCTCCATCACAGAGGCCCTAGCCTTCTTTCACTGCTGCCTGAACCCCATCCTCTATGCCTTCCTGGGAGCCAAATTCAAAACCTCTGCCCAGCATGCACTCAACTCCATGAGCCGAGGCTCCAGCCTCAAGATCCTTTCCAAAGGAAAGCGGGGTGGACACTCCTCTGTCTCGACAGAGTCCGAGTCTTCAAGTTTTCATTCCAGCTAACACTTATGGAAAGACATATATAATATATATATATATATATATGATAAAGAACTTTTTATGTTACACATTTTCATATATAAAAGACTGACCAAGCCTGTACAGTTTTTTTTTATTGACTATTGGAGTTTGTCTTTTTAGTTTCTGTGAGAGTTGACTTAATTTATATAAATATTGTTCGTTTGTTCCATGTGAATGAGTGGCCAGGTTCTTAGTTGTTGTTTGTGTGTAGGACTGTAGAGCTGTAGAGAAAACTGAAGATTTTAGGACGTGTGGTGAATGAACTGAAGCTAGAAGTGATCCTCAGCTGTTGCTGCCTAATCTCTCCGTTCCCGAGGAGCACACCCCCCACCTCCCCACCCCGCCCCACCCCCACCCCCGTTCTTAGGTCGCTTAGTTATACTGTGTGATTTTTCTGTAAAGGATGGCACTTAAAACCAAAGCCTGACATGGTATAGAAATGCTTGTTTTTCAGTTTTCAAGAGTGGGTTGCTCTCAGTACCTACAAATGTACAGTCTTGTATTAAGTTGTTAATAAAACACAATGATGAACTTACTTGGTGGTGTACTATGTTGTCATTTCTGCTGGCTATCAGAATATGTTTGGGAAAGTAGACTAATGAACACATGGCACAGCAGAGATCCTCCTGGGTGTGTGTATGTGGGCTCCATGTGTGTGGGCTCACATATGTGCACATGCATGATGCATTGGGTGGTCAAGTCAACTTTAGATATTCCTTGGGACCTGTCACACCATGCTTTTTCGGGTTTTTTTGTTTTGTTTTGTTTCTGTGTGTGTGTGTGTTTGTGTGTGTGTGTTTGGTTGGTTGGTTTTTTGTTTTGTTTTGTTTTTGTTTTTTTGAGACGGTCTCTCGCTGGCCTAGAACTGGATAAGTAGACTGGACTGGCTAGCCGGCAAGCCCCAAGGAAGCAGCTGTCTCCCGCTTCCCAGAGCTGGGATCAAAATATGCACCACCATGCCCAGTTTTTCACTAGCACCGTGGGGATCAAACTTGAGTTCTTAAGCTTACACAGCAAGCGTGTTACCAACGGAGCCGTCTCCCCAGCCCATTTTAAGTGTTGTAGAATATTTTGCTTAAGCTTTACCTTACTTAACTGTTGTCCTTTCTGCTTCTATTATGGCATAATGTTTGCAGAGGAGGGAACTAGGGCACTGAAAGCTTAAGTAACTTGGTCTAAGGTGTGAGACAAGCCACAGCCAGTATTTCAAAGTCTGTCAGAAAGCCAAAGCTTTACACTTTCAACTCATGGAAGCTGAGGCATACCTGTGCAGTGCCCAGTCCCGTGAAGGACTGTCTTTCAGAAAGATGCCTGTGCACAAAGCAGGAGGAACACAGGATGCTGCTTGCATCTCACTGCAGCTTTCCATCCGTCCCATCTGAAGGGAAGTCGGGCTGGACGCTGTGTATCATCTAGCGTGGATGGCACCCCTCCCTTCTTACAGAGGTGGAAACTGAGGCTCAGAGACTCGCTATAACTTTTTATCTTCAATCGGCACAACCCAGAGTTGACACCCTTTCTCCACCTTACCCACTACTGTGCCCCAGAACACCTGGCCAGATGTCAACTGAGTTGTTGTGAGCACAAAGCCAAAAGTGAATGTTTTCTTCATAAAATTAGCAGTAACCAAAATACCATCCTTGCAATGTTTTCTATGCAAATCTCAGCACCTTTATTCTGACTGTTACAACACCAACAGAAACTCTCCTGAGGGGCTCAACTAAAGCAGCTAAAGATTAATGCCAGGTTGTTTTTTTTTTGGGGGGGTGTCAAGATCTATTGAAGCAAGCTCTCCTCCATCGCCCAACTTTGCACAAGATTTTAGAGCCTTATGTAATGACCTACAGCTATTTACACTAACGTTGTGCAAGCCTCAAACTCTTGAGTAAATTGCAGGTCCGGTCTCCATTTGATGATAACTTCTCCTCTCCAGTGGCGCTACCTCTCCCACTTTGGAACACAAACAGGGTGCTGAAGGCATGCTCCCAGATAGTAAGTGAGATATAATTAAGACAATATTTGGTCTCTTAGTAATTGTTTCTGGCACAGAAAATCTGTTTGGGAAGGAAAAATTGCAAGGCCTTATCTTTCTTAGGCAAATCACATTTGTTCAAGACAAATTATAGATCCTGTGAAGGGAAATAACTTAATTACTTAAAATAGAATCTAATTTAGCTGTACGGTTTTTTTTTGCAGCAGCCTATGGATCCGGGGTAATTCATGCCAGTGTTCCTATTCCACTTGAGGACACAATTAGATTTTCAGTAGGAAATTATCTTGAGTTTTCTTGCCTTCCTCGGGGGAGTCTTAATTGGATCACCCTGAGACATAGTTTTAGATGTGCCTGCTGGAGGGCTTGGTCTTAAAGCTGTGACCACTGTGGCGGGCTTCACTCCAACCTGCTCCATAAATATTTATTCACAGGGAGACAATAGGAGAAATCTTTGGGAGGAATTCTTTTTCTTTTCTCCTCTTGGCTTGAAACTGCCTCAGCCCAGATTCCTCTCCTTTGCCTTGGAGCCTCGACAAAAGGAACTTAGTGGAAACGGAATTCCCAGCATCACCAGTCTTCATGGGTATTTCATTCTCCCTGGGAACAAAGGCTGATCGCTCCTTCTCAAAAAAGAAAAGAAAGGTTTTTTTTTTTTTTAAAGGATTTTACTCCCTCCCTCTTCCAAACGGGTGCCCCCACCCCCAATCATCCTCTGTCCCAACTCTGTCATGATGAACTGCTCCAAAGCTTTCCCTGTGTCCTGGTTTGTCTGGCAATGTGAGGAAACCCAGTCTGCCGGCCAGCCCTCACATGAAGTAACTGATTGTTCCTTGGGCTCCTCCCCCATGAATGGGGCCCTTGAAGGTCAGTAATGTAGCTGCAATTGTATAATGGAAGCTAAAATATTTAAATTGTATGCATGCTGCCAATAATGGTAGGAATATGACATCTGACTTACAAACGACATCAGGTCTCTAACTAGGCAGGAGCCTGGATGGTTTTTATCTCAAAAAAAAAAAAAAAAAAAAAAACTTTTGTTTTCCTGAAATGCCACTGGGTAATCTATCTCCCCAGTCTGCAGGCTTCCCAGCCTCCTTTCATGGCTGTATTTGTGTGAACAGAATCATTCCAGGGTGCTCTTTTGGGAGAAAACAGACTTTGTTTTAATAATTGAACCAAGTGTCTGTGGTTTTTCTCCTGTCTGCTACTCAGACACTAAATAAAGGCTCCACATACAATTGTGCATTGTTATTCAATGGAATACTCATTTAGGAGAACCAAGGCGCCCTAGAGACAAAACTCAAGTTACCATAGAAAGCAACTCAGCACCCCTACAATGCTTAGAAACATGTTCTGACAGCCTAGCGTCCTAAGGATGCACCCAGCTCTCAGGAGGAACCCTTTTGCCAGTCAGAGCTAAAGAACGCCCCAAGAAACCAGGATGTCATTCCCAAGAGTACAGCCTACAAGGAATAGTAGTGTTCTGGGGCCACAAGTAATGAAAATGGATTCTTTAAAGGCAGTGGTCCTCAGCTGGGAGCCGTGTCTCCCTTCAGGTAACATTCTGGTAGGTCCTGGAAATATTTCTGAGTGATCCTATTGAAGTGAGCAGGAGATGAGGGTGAAAGACCAGAGATGTTGCTTCAGATCCTATAATGTCCACAAAATCACCTGCCACAAAGAACTGCCTGACCCAGAATATCAGTGGCAGTCCAACTTCAGAAACCGCCTTCTAAAGGGAGATCACTCCATCAGTAAAGTGTGTACAAGGGAGGAGGTGGAGACAGACCAATCCACTGGGCTTGATGGCCATTCTAACCTACTTGATGAGTTCAGGCCTAGGAGAGACCCTGCCTCAAAATAAACAACAACAACAAAAATATGTAGATGGCACCTGAAGAATGACAGTCATGGTTGTCCTCTGTCACACACACACACTACACACACACACACACACACACACACACACACACACACACACACACGAGCATCTGCACATTCATACACACATACACACTGGTGATTTGAATGAAAATAGCCCCATAGGCTTATAGGTACTGGCACTTTGGGGAGGTGTGGCCTTGTTGGAGTAGGTGTGTCACTGGGGGGCGGGGCTTTGAGGTGTCAGATGCTCCAGCCAGGCCCAGTGTGGCTCACTGCTCTCTTCCTGCTGCCTGCTGATCTGGATGTAGAACTCTCAGCTCCTTCTCCAGCACCATGTTCTTGCCTGTGTACCGCCATGTTTCTCACCATGATGATGACAGACTAACCTCTGAAACTGTAAGCCAGCCCCAATTAAATGTTTTCCTTTATAAGAGTTGTCATGGTATTGTGTCTCTTCATAGCAATAGAAACCCTAACTAAGACACACTAATGCACACACATACACACACACATGAACATCTGCACTCACACATGGGCACCTATACAGTCACACATGAATACTCATCACACACACACACACACACACACACACACACACACACACAAACACAAAATCCCCTTTTGAGGTTATAATGCTTATGAAAATAAGGATATAGACAACCAGTATTTCTTTTTTATGTAAATGAAATTTTATTTGTGTGTGTGTGTGTGTGCATGTGCCAAAGCACATGTGTGGAAGTCAGAGGACAACTTAAAGGAGTTGGTTCTCTCATCTTGGGGGTCCCTGGAATCAAACTGAGATTGTCTGTTTGGCTGCAGGTGCCTTTACCTACTCAGCCATCTTGCTAGCCTGAAACCAGAATAATTCTATGAAATAACATGACTCCACAAAGGCCTTGATAGTTTTATTTGAATGCCTTGCCATGCCAAAATTTATAAGTTAAAATCCCACCACTTTGAGGGGATGGCCTTGAAGGGAGACCTCTAGCAAGAGATGGGGTCATAGGAGATGGGATTCCTGACCAGGGTCAGTGCCCTAGAAACCCAGCCAGCCTTTTAGACCTCCTAAGGGCAGCTATGAGTCACAAAGCAGGCCCTCACCAGACAGTGAATCTGTGAGTGCCTTGATCTCCATTTTCCCAGCCTCCAGAGAAATATATTTCTGTTGTTTCTAAGGAGTCAACTGAGTATTTGTTGTTATAGCAGCTCAGCAGAAGAGCATCACTGGGTGGGATTCCAGTGGGATGCCAACATCTTCCTTCAGCCTTGTCTACTGGACTTCACTTGAGTGCACTGTGCTACTCCTCACCTGCTCACCTCACATAGTCCTCTCCACCCTTACTTAGCCTCTTCACATGCATCTCTTTTCAGCCCACTTTCTTCTCTCTTTAGATAATCTTCACATCCAGGCCAGGGGACTCTGCCATTACTTCTCAGCTCCTGGAGGGTGAGTGCAATCCACGAAAGGGTGGATGACAGTGCACAGTGAAATGTAACCTCTGGGGATCCTGTAATTCCTGTCTAGTATTGACTTCTCTAAGCCAGTAATGTTTATTCCCTCACTCCTGATTCAGTTTAGAACACTTTCTAGTTTGTTTGTTTGTTTTCTTTTATTAAAACAAACAGGAGCCGGGCGGCGGTGGCACACGCCTTTAATACCAGCACTCAGGAGGCAGAGCCAGGAGGATCTCTGTGAGTTCGAGGCCAACCTGGTCTACAGAGCGAGATCCAGGACAGGCACCAAAACCACACCGAGAAACCCTGTCTCGGAAAACAAACAAAACAAAACAAAAACAAACCAACAAACAAGGAATGATACAGAACCAGCCCATTCTTCCCCTGACTGCCATGGATTCGGATCATTTAAACCAATCCTGTTAAGTCTGGCAGTTAAAAACTTGTAATCCTTCTGGGGAAACAAAACAAAACAAAACAAAAACAAAAAAACAGAAAGAAAAAAAAAACTTTTCAACCGAAAATGCCTGCTAGCAGCAGACTAAGTTGAGGGATCTGCTCTGTGAAGAAGCCACCTAAGGAGAATGAATCTTTCAAAACCAAACAAACAAGGGTGTTCAAGCACACTATGCCAGGTGCTCAGTGTTTATCTGCCAGAGCCAGTGTATGATTAGGTTGATTTACATACTGCAGTTCAACTAACCAGAACCCAACTCATCAACACTCTTCATTAAAGAAGATGACTTCCTCATATGGGACCCCGTCGGAAAGAAAGGCATACATATTGAGAGCCACTGAATCCCAGGTGCTCTCTGACTCAGGATACAAGAGCCCCACCAGGGAGATTCCACCACCGCCGTTTTCAGGAGAGGACACTGAAAAAGACATTAAACGACAAATGAAAGGCTATTCTCTTGCTAGTCTGTATAGTAAAGATGGTGTTGAAAATGGACCTCCGTGTTCTGCATAGTCTCAAGTTCTCATTCATTGTTTCTCTATGTCTGTCTCTCTCTATCTGTCTCTCTGTCACTCTCTGTCTGTCTGTGTCTCTCTGTCTGTCTGTCTGTCTGTCTCTCTCTCTCTCTCTCTCTCTCTCTCTCACACACACACACACACACACACACACACACACTCTTGTGTGTTTTGAGATAGGGTCTCAGGTAATCCAGTCTAGCCTCAAACCAGTCAAGGCTGAGCTCTACCTACGTTTGGGGATTATATATTTGAACACTATGCCCCATGTATATGTGCTGGGACCCAAATCCAGGGCTTTGTGCATGCTAGGCAAGTACTCTCCTGACTGAACCAATTCCTAGCCATATTAATCCAAATTAATCTACCTTTTCTATATCCCTCCAATCCCAGACGCTAACAATAACAGTTACTACCAAGCCAACAACACACACCAAGGGACTTTGATTATTCCATCTTTACAGAAGCTCTATGCAAGTATTATATTACACTATATATGATATAGTATATATATTACTGTTGTATAAACAGAGAAGCAGAATCATAGAACTCTGTCTAAAGCTGGCCCAGTGTCACAAATATAATGAATGCTAGAACATGGATTTGATCAAGGCAGTCTAATCCACAGTGAGCTCTCTTCATCATTTCAGGGCCTTGGTTATTTCTCCTGATGTCACTCAGTATTCAAGGAACTAACCATGAGATCAAATAGATCTTTTATAGAGCTAAAAGTTTGGTGGGTGGGGCACATATGTGACCCCGGCACTTCAGAGGAGGCAAGAGGATCAGGTGTTCAAGACCAGACCAGGCTACACAAGATCCTGTCTCAAAACAATAAAAAAACAGCAGATCATTCATGTTCTTTGATGCTCTTCAGGTTTAAACAGTAGACATCTAGCTGGTCTTGCACTCCTTAAGTTTTTTATTTTATTTTATTTTATTTTATGTGTACTAGTGCCTTGCCTGCTTATATGTCTGTGCACAACATGCACACACTGCCCTCAGAGGCCAGAATAGGGGTTCAGCTCCCCTGGGACAGCAGTTACAGACAGTTGTGAACCACCACATGGATGCTAGGAATTGAACCCAGGTCCTCTGGAAGAGCAGTTAAGGCTCTTAACTGCTGAGCCATCTCTCCAGCCTCTAGTTTTATGTTTTAAAGCGACAAAGTGGATGCTAACATCTTAGAAAGATTTTCACTATTGCTTCTTGTAACAACACACAAGTTAGCCTGGTGCACTGCGCCTGGCCTATAGCAGGCGCTCAATGACGTATTAGCCAATGAGCGTGTGAATGATCGCAATAGATTTCTGCTTGTGAGAGCACACCATTCTTCAAGCAGTGATTAATGCTTGCTTGTGTGATCTGGTTTCTTCCCATCGGTCATCTTTCCTAACCATTCACTTATTCAGCAGTCTGTTGAACAACACTCTCAATGAGACAAATGTGAAAGATGTTCCCAGTGGAAAGGATGCCCTTTAGCCACCTACCTGGACACGCTGGGAAGTTCTCTAAAGGACTCTCAAACTGCCCTACCTTCTGTATTTTCAGAAATGAAGCTTCCATCCAGCTGTGAGGGTTTATACTGATTGCCAACTTGACAAAACCTAAACTCACTAGGAGACAAACCTCTACATTGGGTTGACTGAGGTGGGAAGACCCTCCCTAAATGTGGGCAGCACCATCCCATGGGCTGGGGTCTTGGGCTTCATAAAAAGGAGAAAGTGATCTGAGTACCTGCATTCACCTCTCTGCTTCCTGACTGTGGATGCCGTGTGGTCAATGGCCTCAAGGTCCATGCCTTCCTCACCATGACTGACTACACCCTCAAGCTGTAAGCCAAAATAAATAGTTCCTTCCTTCAGTTGCTTTTATCGGGTATTTTTTATCGCATCAGTGAAAGAAGAAATGAATACACCAGCCTTTCAATTTTCCCACTGCAGTCCGCCCTCTGGATCCTAGCCACTAGACCATGGGCATGGAGGTATTCTTCCACATCTGTGAGACCCATACCCACAGACTCAGGCAACTGTGCACTTTAAATATTCAACCAGCCTAGTGAGGTAAGTGTTGGGTAAAGATGATTACTGCCAAGCCCAACAATCTGGGTTTAATCCCCAGAACCCACTTAACGGAAGGTGATTACCAATTCTTACAAGTTGCCCTCTGACCTGCACATATGTGTTACAGCTCACATACATATATTCATACAAATTAATAAATGAATGTAATAATAAATTAAGTATTCCCCCAAAATAACAGAGTCTAACATCCATGTACATAGTATTTCTATTAAATGATGTGTTATAAGGAACCCCAAGATGATTTATAGTAGAAGAGAACATGTGTGTAAGCTAAAAACAAGTACTACATCAATTTACGTAAGAGACTTGAGAATCCATGGATTAGGGTATCCATCCTGAAGCCAAACTCCTGTAAATAAATACTCGGGGAAGACTAGGCTTAATACCTTCTCAGTCTTCTGCTCATCCTATTGAAAGGGTGTGGATCCAGGCCTCCTCACAAGATAGAATGAGACAACCTGATCCCAATCCTGTTTCCTTTCTACTTAACCAGTCCTGGGGAAGCTAGTCACGCCTTGAAGATAAGAGCAGGAATTGTGCCAGATCCTGGTATATGGGAACATGCCCTTAAGGCCGTTTTTCAGCCTTCTGTCCACAGGAGGCAACTTGTTAGGCCCCGGGACTGAAGAAGGAAGTGGAGACCATCACTTTGGGCCACAGCCCACTTCCTTTGGGGTCTATCAGTCTGAGTAAGCTTTTCCATCTTAAATTCTTAACAGATGAAGTCTGGGATACGTAAGCTCGCGTGAACAAAAGGCTTTGGCAAAGTGAAAAGCAGCTATTGCACAGGACACCATGATTTTTTTTAAATGAATTTTACTTTTCAATTAATTCTGTGTCCTAAGTGCTAAGACCTTTACAGCCTGACATCGTTAATTAATGCAACGAGCTTTCATAATGCTGTGCCAGTGATGGCCAGCCTCTGCTGTTGTGATAAAAAACATCTACCCATGACATGTAAGTAATCGAGCGTGGCCCTGTTCCTATAAAACCTTGTTTATAGAGGCAGAAACTTGAGTTTCATAGAATTTTCTTGTCATAAAATGTTTTTCTTTTTACTTTTTTTTGTCTTTGTCTTTAAAAACTTAAAAATACAAAAACTGGGTCTGGGCAGGGGACTTAGTTGGTAAAGTGTTTGCTACACACACACACACACACACACACACACACACACACACACACACACACAAGGGGGCTGAATTTGGCTCTCCAGCAGCTACAAGAAAAGCCATTTGCAATGACATGCGCCTATAATTCCAGCACCAAGAGGAAGACACAGGAGGGTCCCCTGGACTTGCTGGCCAGTCAGTCTAGCCAACTGGTGAGCGCCAGGCTCAGAGGGAGACCCTGGAGAGTTGAAGAACAGCAGAAGAAGACACTCAGTGTCAGCCCCTGACCTCCGAATGCACAGGCACAGTCTGTACCCACAGACATGTGCGCACACACACAAATCCATTGGCTGATTGCTGTATGATTGATTTTTTTAAATGTAAAAGCCATTCCTTGATCTCAGGCTCTAAGAAGCAGGTTCCAGGTCAGAGCTGGTCAGAACACTATCGTCTACTGATTCCTGGTTTAGATCGTACTTTGACAGGCAATAGAAATTCAATACATTCAGACAAAGAAGTATAACTGGAAATGTAGGTGAGTTTATTCTTTAAGCTTCTCAAGACACCAGAAAAATAATGACTTCCCATTTATAAAGCACCTTAGTGTTAGGAGATAGCGCCGTTGGTAAAGTGTTTGCCGTGCCAGTGGAGGACCCGGGTTAGATCCCCAGAACCTACATTAAAAAAAAAAGCCAGGTTTGGTAACCTGTACTTTTAATCCTTATACTAGGGAGGAAGAGCAGGCCACTTTAGACAACTTGATGAGTTCCTAGCCAGTGACAGACTCGGTCAGCTCCTGAAGAGTGATGCTGAGGTTGACTTCTGGCCTCCATACATACATGCACGCATCTCCACACACTCACGCTGGAACACATACTTATGTGCACACACACACACAGAGGCATCCCTACACACTCACACATGGACACCTACACACTAGAACACATACTTAGGTATATATACACACACACACACACACACACACACACACACACACACACATGGACACCCATACACTGGAACACATACTTAGGTATACACACACACACACACACACTTTACCATTCCACAGTGATTCTCCAGAGAGACCCTCAAAATGGGTCTCTGAACCACTTTGCCACAGTGGTCTGCACTAAGATAGTTGGCTTTTTGTCCACCTCTGTGCAGCCCCATCTCTCCTGTTTCTCAAAGTGCTGGTGAAAGTACCCTGCCGTCCCTAATAAAAAGCCATCAGGGCACACTGCCTGACCATCCCAGGCTAATCCACAAGCTCGGCTCCTCCATGGTGATAATCACCAGTCACAACTTTTGGCAGAGACGCCCCAGACAGTCAGTAAGGAAGACAAAAGGAAAAGCCGTAATCCCTGGTGATGAATAGTGTTTCCCAGCCACAAGCTGAGCCCCGAAAGCCCAGGCAGAGGCAATGGTGCAGACAGAACTTTTGGATCTGACTCCAGTTTTTTGGGAGGTGGAGGGAGAATAATTCTATTTCCTTTTAGCTTTCAATGCCTCGTAGGAATGTCAGAATTAACCTCCAAAGGACTGCCATGATGGTGTCTCTTGCTAACAGTGTCTCCAGGTAAACTTTATTACCTGGACAACATTCTTCCCAAGGAGAAAAGACTGGAAAAGAGGCTGAAGAAATGATAAAGTGTAGCCTGCATCACTGGGTCCTCTGGTGTGTCTCTACGACAAAGGGGAAAAAGTAAGCTCGGTGACCACAGCCCACAGCAGAGAAAGGCTAGCCACCGCCACCTGGGCTAACAGTCTGGGTCACTTTATCACTAGTAAGGACTAAAAAAGAAGAGGCAGGTGTGGACACCATAAAACAGGATCGGGGCTGAGGAGACAGTCAATTGGTAAAGTGCGTGAGGATCTGAATTCTGATTCCCGGCACTCACGTAAAAGCTGGACATGGTGGCAATATCTCTAACTGAGAAGGCAAAGATCGCAGGGTTCCTGGAGCTTATTGGCCAGCTAGCCTAGTCAAACCAGCACGCTCCGGGTTCAGTGAGAAACCCACCTCAAAAAATAAGGCAGCCGGGCGGTGGTGGCACACGCCTTTAGTCCCAGCACTCGGGAGGCAGAGGCAGGCGGATCTTTGTGAGTTCAAGACCAGCCTGGTCTACAGAGCGAGATCCAGGAAAGGCGCAAAGCTACACAGAGAAACTCTGTCTCGAAAAAAAAAAAAAATAATAATAAGGCAGAGAACAGTTGAGGAAGACACTTGATGTCAACCTCTGTCCCTCACATAAGCAAATATGTATCTGTGTGTGCATGTAAGCACACATACACACACACATCATAGGAAAAGATACAGAGAGAAGATTCACAAAAGAGGAAATAAAATTGATAAACAAAACCAGGAAGAAATGTTCAACCTCACTAGCAACCAAATTAATAAAATTCAAAACCACAACATGCGACATCTCGTGGGTCAAAACTGCAAACATTTTCAAAGAAGCAATGGCCACAATGCCAGGGTACAGTGTCTCACACACCAGTGAGTACAATGGGCAGACTGAAGCTGGTCAATCCCCGACAAAGCCAGAGACAACTGCCCTGATGCCTCCATTGTCCCTCTGACCCCAAGAAGCCATGGAAAGCAAGCCAGTAAGCAGCACCCCTCCGGTGGCCTCTGCATCAGCTCCTGTTTCCACTTCCTGCCTGTTTGAGTCCCTGTCCTATTTGACTGCCTTCTGGTGATGAACTGTGATGTGAAAGTAGAAGCAAAATAAATCCTTTCCTCTCTCTCCATGGTGTTTCGTCACAGCAATAGACACCCTAACTAAGACACCGAGGATGGCCTCGAACTTCTAATCTTCCTGCCTCTGTGTCCCAAGTGTTGGGATTACAGGTGTGCACCCCCACACCTGGTTTATGAGTTTCTGGGGATCAAAGCCAGGGCTTCACACACGCAAGGCAGACATTCTACCAACCACTGCTGCTCCAGCCCCTGTGTGTATTTGCTCTAGAAGAAGATAAAATGTGACTCCACGGGCGGTTTGAGGGACAGATCTAGGGTTATTACATTTTAAAATTTTTATCTACATTTCCAAACGTGCTGAAATAAGACAGGAAAAGATAATTTAGCTTATTTTAACAGGTTTGGGGTGGAGAGGAAAAAAATGTTTGAAAACCTGTAAGCTGCTTTCTACCCTACAGTTCTCCAAGACAAGAGGCCACTTTATTTCCTCTGGTTTTTATTTTCATTGATGTGTGTGTGTGTGTGTGTGTGTGTGTGTGTGTGTGTTTTGTGAACATGTGTGATGTCGTGCATGCATGTATGTGTGTGCACATGTATAGAGGCCAGAGGTTAATGTTGAATGTCTTCCTCTATCACTTCCTTCTTCATCTTTTGAGACAAAATCTCTCCCTGAATCCAGAGCTTGTTTCTACGTAAACTGAGGGAGAGCCAGAGAAGACGCTAGCTAAATGATTGTCAAGCTGAAATAGACATTTGTAGGATATTTTCTTTCTTTCTTTTTTAATTTATTTATTTTATGTGCATTTGTGTGAAGGTGTCAGATGCCCTGGAACTGGAGTTACAGTTTTTGAGCTGCCATGTGAGTGCTGGGAATTGAACCCGGGTCCTCTGGGAAAGCAGCCAGTGCTCTTAACTGCTGAGCCATCTCTCCAGCCCCATTTGTAGAATATTTAAGGAAGAAAATACCAGACATACAGATCACCCTCAGGATATTCAGAATCTTGTGACAGAATCCACCACCTGCAGACACAGTGCTGCTACAGCCCTGGATCTTAGGGAAAGAACCGCAAGGATCACCCAGCACAAGAGAATGAAGCTCGGGGCTACAGTGACAGCAGTTACAGGCTGGGTTCCTAACAGGGTTGCCTGTTCTGAACTGATCGTAGCACCAGGTTTATAAGACCAGCCCGGTGAGGTATTTGTGGAGGCAATGCAGATCTGAGATCGCTAAGAAGCCTCTACAAAGAGGTTTGGACTTCCTAAATCCATTCGGAAGTAAACATACTATAGAAACCATAAAGGAAATCTCTGAACGGGCTAGGCATTCACAGGCAACAGCAATTGTCCAGACTGGGCCTGAATCCGGGACAGTGTGTAAGTGCCCAACTCTAAATATTCCACGGTTGTATTGTATTGGAAAGGAAATGGCATGTTGGGGGGAAACTTCCTTCATTCCAATAAGCTCCCCCCAACCCAACTACAGCAGCATGCAACAATGGTGGCCTAGCAGGCCACACAATGCAGGCTCTGGGGTGGGAAACAGCAGCCGAGGAGACCAACGTTCACCCTCATAGAGGAGATACTGCAACCTTGGGCATCATAGAGAAAACGAAGATGAGAGAAGAAAATTAGCATTTTCCTCCTACAGTCAAAACTAAATGAGTATACTGACAAATAACTTATTTATTAATTTGAATCATCATTCTGGTTGCAGGTGATCTGTCAATACACAGTATATGGGCTGCAGACATGTCTCAGTCAGTAACGTGTTCGCAGTACAAGTGTGAGGACCAGAGTCCGAGCCTCAGAACCTGCATTAAAAACGCTGGGTGTCCTGGAGCGCCTTTGTAACCCCAGCACCTGGGAGGTGGAGGCAGGAGGATACCTGGGTTTGATGGTGAGTTTCAGGCCAGTGAGAGACCTGGTCCAAAAAATCAAGGTGGATAGTGCCCAAGGAATGATACAAAGATTATCCTCTGGGCCCACACGCACATGCATCCACACGCACACAAACACACATTTTAATGGTACGGATATCGTGTGCTTTGATTTAGATCTGAAAGCCACGGGACACTGAAATCTACGCTGCTGTTGTTGATATGTGGTCTTTTCTATCGTGGAAATCCGTGTCCTTAGGATGAATGGCCCAGGGTCACTAAGAACCTTGGTCTAATCCTTCTTGTCAGGTTTTTAGGTACACTCACTGAACATTTTGACTATAAACGAGAGAGTTGAAGAAAGGTATTCATTCTTTTTATTCAGTATAATTTTATTTTTCATATTGTATTTTAGTCCTATTTATATTAGTACAACAGCATAAAACACACCAAACAGTTCTTATTTGAGCTTTTGCTTTATTATTTCTTTCCAGTATATATGGTGTGTGTGTGTGTGTGTGTGTGTGTGTGTGTGTGTGTGTGTGAACACATGTTGAGGGGTGTACACATGTGCAAATGTACATGTACACACATAAGCTTGATAGCAAGGATCATCTTCCATGGCCCTTCCACCTTATTCTTCAAGGCAAGGTCTCCCAATAACCCAAAGCTTGTCTGTATAATGTGTCTTACTGTCTTGAGGTCTTCAAGTCAGATGAACTCATGGGAGTTCTTTCTTGACAGGATACTGAGCAGCACCCGAGAGATGCACTAAGTCCCACCCTGGACTCTCGGATCTTTACTTTAAGGATGGGGCTGGAGAGCTGAGTGGGTAAGAGCACTGGCTGCTTTCCCAGAGGACTCAGGTTTGATTCCCAGCACCTACTTCATAGCTCACAACTGTCTGTAACTCGAGCTCCAGGTAATCAGGTACACAGGTGGTACTCGGGTATACACGCAGACAAAACAACCATACACCAAAATGATTGAAAAATGAAGAATAACATCAAGTGTTTAAGCAGGATGAACAACACAGCACTCAGGAGGCAGAGCCAGGCAGATCTCTGTGAGTTCGAGTCCAGCCTAGTCTACAAAGTGAGATCCAGGACAGGCACCAAAGCTACACAGAGAAACCCTGTCTAGAAAAACAAAAACAAAAAAAAATGTGAAGAAAAAAATTAGGAGCCTAGATACACAGGAAAAGATTTATAAGCAAGAGAGTGTGGAGTCTATAAAAGATGAAGGTCCCCACAAGTCAACATTTCTGTTTGTTTATTTGTCCATGTGTTTGTTTTTTGAGACAGTCATGGTCATGGCTGATCTGAAACTCTGTATGTAGCCAAAGATGACTTTAAATTTCTGATCCTCTAGCCTCCAGCTCCCCAGTGTTGGGGAGATGGTTTGTTTGGTACTGGGGGTGGAAGCCAGGGCTTATTACATGCTAGGCAAGAACTCTGTCAAATTGAGCCACATCCCCATCCTCTCAACATTTCTTCCACAATGCCTGTTTCAAAATAGGCACTCTGAGGAAGACATTGAAACATAAGAGACGCGTCCTTGATACTGAAATGAAAACTAATGTCAGTGTGGTGGCTCATGCTGGTAATCCCAGCACTCAGCAGGTACGGGCAGGATGATCAGCCCTCAAGGTTATCACCAGCTACACAGAGAGTTCAAAGTCAGCCTGAATACATGAGACCCTGTCTCAAAAATTAAAAAAGATTTTAAAAAAGTCAAATGTCACGTGGGCTATAAAACAGACACATAAAAGAACTTAATTTCTCCAGATTGACTTGCTGAAGTTTCCTTTCTTCCTGTCATTCAGACCCAGTATATCAAAACAGATCCAAACACCTTCTCCTATCCGCCACACCTTCTTGAACTTTTGGTGTGAAACCTGAAGTCCCTCGTGGCAATCCTCTGTCCTTCCGAGGTCTACCCCAACCTAATGAGCCAGGTAGGAAGAATCTATGCAGATTACTTAGTTCCTTTGACTTCATCCAATGTCCCTGCCCCAGGGACTGGGCCACACACAAGCTCTGTCTACCAGAGCTGAAGCTGGTAGGAACAGACAGACATGAAGTGTATTTCCTCACTGTGTTTCATAAGGTGTGAACTTCTCCTTTGTGAAAGTTGCCTATGCGCCTCAGCTTTCCTGTCTCCACATTCTCAAATTGGTGTATAAGTGTGCTTGTGTCCTGCTCCCCCAGCAGTACGTGTGTGTGTGTGTGTGTGTGTGTGTGTGTGTGTGTGTGTGTGTCACGAAGGTGTGGCCACAGCCCAGCAATGTGTGCCCTGGCAGAGGCCAGAATAGGACAAGACGGTTGTGTGTGGTCCTCCACTGCTCTTCACCTCAAGCTCTGGGACCTGTTTGGCTCCACCCACAGTGTTGGGGTTACAGGACACCCAGGCCCAGCCTTTTATGTAAGTGCTGGGATTTTGAACTACAGTCTTTATGTTGGCCAAACAAATGCTCTTTACCCACTGAACTAATCCCCAGCCCCACTGTCCTGTTCTTTACTTGGCTACAGTTTCCTAATCAGAAAATGAGAGGTTTAAAAAAAAAAAAAAAAAAAACAACTGATAGCAACACTGTCACTCTTCAAATAAAGTCTTATGTGGGACTAGTGGGGTTGAGGATGCAGTTCAGTTGGCAGAGTGCCTGCCGAGCATGCCCAAAGCCCTGAGTTCAATCCCCAGCACAGCCTATGTCAGGCATGGTGGCAAAGAGCTATAATCCAACACTGGAGAGGTGGAGACCGTAAGGTAAGACATTCAAGGTCATCTCCAGCCTCATAGCAAAGTACAGGCCAGTCTGGGCTATAGGAGACCTTGTCTCAAACAACGCACACACACACACACACACACACACACACACACACACACACACACAGAGTTTCAGTGTCTTCTGGACATGATGGGACCATTGCCTTCATGAACTCACAGAAGCTGCACACGATTGTCTGCATAAGACCTGCATATCATCAAGCCAGTTAACAACCGAGCATGGAACAGGAAAGGACTCACAGCCGGGGAACTATTGACAACTGATGATTTCTAGTGGAGTGACGGTTTTCTCTAATGACCCCTGGTTGGTCAACTATGCTCCAGTGAAAGCCCCACACCCATGTATATATAGGCAGTACAAACTGAACTCAGTGGGGTATCAAAAAAAGAAGGACACGAAAGGGGGTTATGGGAAACATCCAGGAGGAGTTAGAGGGGGAGTTGGGAAGTACGTTCGAAGGACAAGTTTACGGTATGAATTTCACAAAGCATAACATTCTTAATTTTATATTAAAAATAAAGGACTAGGTTGCTGTGAAATAAAATTAGGAAGCTAAGGAAGAGGAGGCTGAGCTGATGGCAGAAGGATGAACTGGAGCCAACATGGCAAAGTAGAAGGGAACAGATTCAGAGACGTCAAAACGGCAGCGTACGGAGTGATGGGCTCAGAGGGTCTGGAGAAGGGAACTAGAAAGGACTCCGCTGTTGTGTCTAAAGGCTGCCAAGATAGGAGAGTGTGATGTGAGGTGAGGCTGAGGGCAGAGAGCGGGACTGGGTCCTGGAGGACCTAGTTTAGGATGCTGGGGACGCCCCTGAAAAGAGACGTGGCATGATGCGTTAAAGTTTCTGTCTGTGGTCAGGACAAGACTGGGTGGGGTCAAAACCAGACTAAAGATGTCCATCAGAGATATTAGATACCCACTAACTTTATCTGCGTTTGGCTTGTGGGTGTTTGTGAGGTAGACCTTTTAGTTAGAACTGGCAGGATGTGGAGACAAACAGGTTTCTGACTTAAGAAATTAGGTGGCAGTCTGGAACAATGGTTCAGAGGTTAAGAGTGCTTGCTGCTCTTGCAGAGGACCAGAGTTCAATTACCAACACCCATACTGGGCAGCTCACAATCACCTGTAATTCTAGCTCCGAAGGACCTGGCACCCTCTTCCAGCCTCCTCAGGCATGGTACTCAGATGTACAAACTCACACACAGATCCATACATACACATAAATAAAAACAAAATAAACGTTAAAAATTAGGTAAATGGCCGGGCGGTGGTGGCGCACGCCTTTAATCCCAGCACTCGGGAGGCAGAGGCAGGCGGATTTCTGTGAGTTCGAGGCCAGCCTGGGCTACCAAGTGAGTCCCAGGAAAGGCGCAAAGCTACACAGAGAAACCCTGTCTCGAAAAAACAAAAAAAAAAAACAAAAAAAAAATTAGGTAAATGGATATGACTTTTACTGAGATGTGGAAGACAGAGTGTATTGGGAGATAAAGATGAACAATAGATAGATAGATAGATAGATAGATAGATAGATAGATAGATAGATAATTGGTAGATAGATAGATGATGATAGACAGACAGATAATTGGTAGATAGATGGATGACAGATAGATACATAGATACATAGATAAATAGACAGATAGATAGATGGATTCCAATTTGCTATGTTGTGAAAGATGACCTTGAAATTCCACCCCTCCTGCCTACCTCCCAATGCTCAGATTGCACATGTGTGTCATCTTACCCAGTTTTATGAAGTTCTGGGGATCAAAGCCAGGGCCTCGAACATTCCATTCTGCCAAGTGCTATACTAAATGGTCCCAAAGCAATGAACTCAATAAGACAGAAACATTCCTTTTTCACACAAAAAGCCATAGATAGAAAGCCCGGGGCTGGTAAGATGGTTTTGCCATCAGAGAACGAAGTTCCAAGGACTGGAGACACAGGCTCGGCGTTTGTCTAGCTTACCTAAGGCCTTGGGTTTCATCCTCAGTAAAACACACACACACACACACACACACACTCACGAGAGAGAGAGAGAGAGAGAGAGAGAGAGAGAGAGAGAGAGAGAGAGAGACAGAGAGACAGAGACAGAGAGACAGAGAGACAGAGAGAAACACAACATCCCTACATTTGGATCTAAGTTAGGTTTCAACACCCCAGAGAGCAAGTAGAACAAAACTGTAGGGACATCTCCTCAAACGTACCTACATATCTCCTGTTAACGCCTCTTTAGTCGAGAGGAAGGCCACGTGACCCAATGTAAATGGAGCAGAGAACTAAAACGAAGATTTTGGATGAGCAGACAAAGGCCAGGCTAAACTTTAGTATTAGAATTGAATTTTAATATTAGAAAGGGTGTTGTCGAATATGACAGTGAGGAAGGCTTGGTACCAAAGGAGAGATGAGTGGAAGGAAAAGGCCCCCTCCAGAATGTCCAAGTGGAGATGACCAGTAAATAGACAGGAAGATGTGTGTGCGGAGCCCAGGGGTTAAATGAAGCAAGAACTGTTTATCTCCATGCAGTGGTGGGTTGAGATTAAATTGGGCCAAGGATTTGAACCTGAAGACCTCCAACACTTTGAGATTGAGCAAAGAAAGATAAGCTTACATAGACTAGGGAGAAAACCAGGGAAGTAGGAAGAAAGCCAAGAAATGTGTGGTCTTATGTCAGCCAAGAGCTGGCAGGAAGGATGGTACATTGTGTAACAGGCTAATGAGGCACTCGGGAGGACCAGGAGGCAGACACTGAAAACAGTGCTCCCCTGCCCACCAAACCTGTCTGGTTTCCAGGAAAGTCTTTTGTCTTGTTCTTTTTTTCCAAACAGGGTTTCATGTATACCAGGCTGGCCTCAAACTCTCTCTTTTTTTTATTTGTTTGTTTATTTATTTTTTGAGACAGAATCTCACTATGTAGCCCCGGCTAGCATGGAACTTGATAGGTAGATCAGGCTAGCCTCAAACTCAGAGAGATCTGCTTGCCTCTGCCTCCTGAATGCTGGGATTAAAAGCATATGCCATCATGTTTGGTTTCTCTTTTCTTCTTAGGGGTGTGTGTGTGTGTGTGTGTGTGTGTGTGTGTGTGTAATGGATGTATATATAATGTGTGTGACAGCTCTGTGAGGTCACTTCTCCCCTGTTACCTTTATGCAGGCTCTGGGGTTTGAACTTGGACTGACAGTCATGGGCAGCAAGTACTTCACACGCTGGGCTATCTCTAGGTCCTCTGGGCTTAAACTTTCTACTTTTATTCGTTCATTTATTTATTATACTCCTAGCATGCAAAAGGTCCCAGGCTGCATCCCTGGCACCACAAAGAACTTGGTGCAGTAATGCACGCCTATAATGCCAGCACCTGGCAGGTGGGAGCAGGAGAATTAAAAGTGCAAAGCCATCTTCAACTACATAGTTTGAGGCCAGCCTGGGCTACATAAGACCCTATGAATGGATTGGTGGATGAATGGATAGATAGATAGATAGATAGATAGATAGATAGATAGATAGATAGACAGATAGGTAGATAGATAGATAACAATATGAGATTTGGAATTTTAATTTAGTGTCCAAATCCCTATTTTCAAGATGGATTTAAATTTGGGGCAAGATTCTTATCCTTCTGTTCTTGAAGCAGCATATATAATCCTTGATTCTTAAAGAAAACGCTTCAGTCACTCCAGTAAAACGATACTCATTCAATACTAGTAATAACCATTGGGGTTAGGGCTGTAATCCAATGGCAGAGTGCTTTTCTTGCATGTGTGAGGCCTTAGGTTCAACCTCCAGTACTGCTCTACTGCTGCTACTGATAATAATAATAATAGTAGTAACCATTCTTGTTCTAGCCTCATCTCCATTGCTGTAATAAAATCCCCTGACAAACAGTAATGCAGGGGAAGAAAGGGTTAATTTCGCTTACAATTCTGTTACAATGTATCATTCAGGGAAGTCAAGGCAGGAACTCCAGGAGACAGTTAGTTACATCACACGCACAGTCAAGAGCAAAGAGAGAAAAGGCACATCCTTGCTTCTTGTTACTTGCTGCTTATGGTCAGTCAACTTTCTCCACTCTCAAACAGTCCATGGCCCTGTCCCTGAGATAACAGCATATGTCTCCAGGCCAAGCTGATCTAGATGCCTCCTCAACTGTGATTCCCTTAACAGGTGTCTTAGCCAGAGTTTCTATTGCTGTGAAGAGACACTATGACCACGGCAACTCTTACACAGGAAAGCATTGAATTAGGGCTGGCTTACGGTTTAGTCCATTATCGTCATGGGGGAAGCATGGCAGTAGGCAAGCAGACATGGTGCTGGCGAAGGAGCCAAGAATTCCACATCTGGATCAGCAGGCATCAGGAAGAGACTGAGACACTGGGCCAGGGATAGCATCTGAAACCTCAAAGCCCACCAGTGACACACTTCCTCCAACAAAGCCACACCTCCTAATAATAGTGCCACTCCCTATTCGATTATAGGGGGCCCCGTTTTCATTCAAACCACCATAACAAGTGATTCTAGGTTGTGGCAAGTTGGCAATTAAAATTAATCATTAAGAAATGGAGAGATGGCTCAGCAGTTAAGTGAACATTATAGGGTAAAAGGGCCAGTCAAAGAAACCCACCCTGGCCCTGAAACCAGAGCCAGTGAAAGAAACACACCCTGGCCCTGAAAACAGAGCCAGTCAAAGAAACCCACCCTGGCCCTGAAATCAGAGCCAGTGAAAGAAACACACCCTGTCCCCGAGACCCGAGCCAATGAAAGAAAACACTTCAGCTCTGAACCCAGAACCAAAGAAACACACCCTGACCCTGAAACCAGTGCCAAAGAAACACATTTTGGCCCTAGAATCAGAGCCAGCGAAAGAAATATACCCTGGCCCTAAAATTAGAGCCAAAAGGCTAAAAAGGGCTGGTGAAAGAAACACACTTTTGCCCTGAAACCAGAGCCAAATCTGCCCCTGACCAACTAAGCAAAAAGTAACCAATCCCTGAGAAGGAAACCCAACCAATCCCTGAACAGGAAAACCAACCAATCGCTGAGCACAAGATCAAGCCAATCTGAGCTCAAGGATTGAAATCTGACCAATTCCCACCCTGAAAATCTTCTCCCTGGAAAAACTCCGCCCCTAAGAAGCCCTATGTAAGTCCTCACCTGTTCAGTTTGCAGCTGCTTTTTTCCACCCCGGCATAGGCAGCCACCCTCCTGGATTCTTCCCTGCCAATAAATCTCTTGAGTGAGGTTTGGGTGAGACCTTCTTTGGCTGGAGCAGAGCGGAGAAACCTGCAGAGCCGAGTTGTTGCACTCCCGGGGGGACCTGAGCGGAACTGTAACAACGTCAATGGAGAAACCTTTCCCTGGAGGAGGGCTGTGAGCTGCTACGGTTACTGTGACTTGTGGTATTCCTTAGCTCCCGACTGCCAGAATACTTTTCTATGGGAGCAGGAATGCTTACCAACATGCTAGTCTGGCAGAAAACCCAGGTTTGGTTTCCAGCACCTACACAGTGGCTCACAACGGTTCAGTAACTTCAGTTCCAAAGAATCTGATGTTCTCTTCTTTAAATTTTTTTTTAAGCCAGAAAGGGGTGGCTCATGCCTTTAATCCCAGCATTTGGGAGGCAGAGGCAGGCAGATCTCTTGAGTTCAAGGCCAGCCTGGTCAACAGAGTTTCAAGAACAGGGCTACACAAAGAAACCTTGTCTTGAAAAACCAAAGGGGAAAAAATTTTTTTGCAATTTTATTTATTTGTATTTTTGTGCGCATGAATGTTTTGTTGCATGGACGTCTGTGCACCATGTGTGTACAGTGTCCATGGAAGCCAGGAAAGGAGGTTCAGATCCTCTGGAACTGGAGCTGCAGACATCTGTGAGCTGCGCTGTCGGTGCTGAGAATGGAACCAGGATGCTCTGAAAGAGCAGCCAGTGCTCTTCACCACTGAGCCATCTCTCCAGCCCCTGATGTCTTCTTCAGACCTTCACTGGTACCAAGCATGCAAGTAGTACACACACACACACACACACACACACACACACACACACACACAGAAAAAAAACTCACATATAAAAGAAAAAAGTATAAAAATAAAAACTAACTGCCACAATTATTATTGTCCTGTTATTATTATTATTATTATTATTATTATTATTATTATCTTAAAACATCTGTCCTTTGTTCTGCTCTCCCCCAACCCCATTTCATCTTTCTCCCTGGATTCTTCTCATCCCCTGACTACCCACAAGTGGCTAGTGTGCACACACTAATGAGGTACTTGGGCACTGGAGAATCATAATCCCAAATCACAAAGATCCTGCATAGGACCTCAGCTGCCATCCATAAATGTTTATTTAAAAGCAAGATAAAGGTGGAATTAGGCCAGCACAGAGCCAACGCGGGGAGTGGGGGGAAATATGAAGTGTCAATTTAACATCCTTGTGTGTGTCCCTGTCCTTCCCAAGCTCATAACTTTGGCTTAGTAGGTTGTGTCACCGTTAATGCCGCTTCCTTCCAGGAACAGCTTCATACAGCCCCTCAAAAGCAGTTATCACAGATGATGGGGGAACAGAGACACTCAGTCAGCCCCCCCCCCCACTTTCCATAATTGAAATGCTTAATTCAGCCTTCGCAGCAGTTCCTACAGATGCTCAGATCTGGTTCTGAGTCTGGAAATCTGCAGTGAATGGACTGACTGGGGATGCTGAACAAAGAGAAGCATCATTATCTGTGATCAGGAAACAGTAGCCTAATGAGTGTTAATATCCTCCTGCTGAGCCCTCTGTCATCTACCCTGTGATGCTTTATCCTCAGGTTTTAGGGGTGTCATCGTCCAGCTTCAAGAGAGGAAGGCTTGGAGCACAGACAGGAGCAGGTGTGGAGCTGAGGCTGGTGTGCTGCCCAGAGGGGAAGAAATAGCTTCAAGATGCCGCCCACACCTATAAGGATTTTCTAGACTGAGACCTTTATAAAAATGGGCTCCAAGGGGCTAGAGAGACGGCTCAGCCAGGAAAGTGTTTGCTGTGCCAGCGTGAGTTCTTGAGTTATAGCCCGTATTAAAAAGTCAAGGGTTGGGGCTGGAGAGACGGCTCAGCAGTCCAGAGCACATACTGCTCTAACAGAGGGCTGGAGCTCAGTTCCCAGCACCCAGATTAGGCAGCTCATACCACCTGTTACTCCAACTCCAGGAGCTCCAAATGCCCTCTTCTGGCCTCTGAGGGCACCTGTACTCAATTGCATAAAACACACACACACACACACACACACACACACACACACACACACCTCTCTCTCTCTCTCTCTTTAAAAATACAGATAAATCTTTAAACACACACACACACACACACACACACACACACACACACAAAACCAGAGGATGTCTCAGGTGCCAAGTGCCAATTAATAGAGTCAACATTAGTGTCCCATAGGTAAACAATCATCCTACACCCATTGTCTTAGAGCTATAGACATCCTCGAAGCCCAGGAGCCAGCCCTCCTGGTATACCCCGGGGCAAATAACAAGAAAGAGCTTGTCTCAAAAAAGGTAAAAGAAAAAGGCCCACACCTGAGCTTGTCCTCTGACCACAGGCAGGCTTTGGCATGCATGCACCTGTACTCACACACATGAACTTGGGTGTGTGGGCACACACACACACACACAGAGAGAGAGAGAGAGAGAGAGAGAGAGAGAGAGAGAGAGAGAGAGAGTTAAAATAGATAAGTAAAAGATAAAACTGTCCCCATTGGAGACTCCACACTTTCATAAGTGCCTGTTCCTCGGGCACCACCCATCTTGTGTTTTGAGAACTGGTCTCTCGTTGGCCGTTTTCACTAAACTGACTGGTCAGCGAACCCCAGGGACCTTCCTGGCTTGGCCTCCGTAGCGCTGATATACAAGTGTGTACCACCACTCTGGCTTGCTCTGGGGGTTCTGGGCATAGAATTCGGGTCCTCGTGTTTACACCACCAGCTCTGCACCTACTGAGCTGTCTGCCGGCCAGCTGTGTGAATTTGGAAATGAATGAGCGGCAAGGTCTTCCACCAGACTGTAGAGAAAGCTAGACTTTAATAAACAGAAACCAACAATCAAACAAACAAGAACATTTCTTGGGAGTGACCAGCAAGCTGCTGACGATTGTGTGACATCTCGCTGATAACGCATCCATTCTTCAGGAAACACATAGCGGGCACTTAATCAGTGAATTTGTGTAGCAATGAGCTGCCCCAAACTCAGTAACTTAAAACAGTCATCATCTTCTCCTCCTCTTCGTCCTTCCTTCTCATCCTCTTCCTCCTCCTCCTCCTCCTCCTCCTCCTCCTCCTCCTCTTTTTCCTCCTTCTTTTGAGATAGGGTCTCATGTAGCCCAGGATAACATTGAACTTCTGATCCTCCTATCTCTACCTCCCACAATGATGGAGTTACAGGCATTCACCATCAACTGAGCCCAGCCACGGCTGGCCTGGAACTCCCTTTGTAGATCAAGCCAGAATTGAAGTCATGGAGATCCACCTGCCTCCTGCTGGGATTAAAGGTGTGCATCACCACAACCAGCTAGTCAGCAATTCTTTAGATGGTCTGTGAGGGCGGACCCAGCTAGACAGTTTCTCTGGTCTCACTCATGTACCTGTGGCCTGCCACTGAGCACACAGGCACAGCACCTCTGGGGGGCGGCGAAGGTGAGCAGTCTGTGTCTCTCAGCCTCTACATACTAGCCTAACTTCGTTCACATACAGTGTTGCAGAACCAAAGTCTAGGCTCGGAGCTGACATCACACCCCTTCTGTGAATTTCTGTGGCCAAAACAAGTCACAGGCCAGGAATTGCAGAGCTCAATAGCAAAGGCTGAGCACAGAAGGAAGAGAAGAATTACTGGGGCTTTTCCAACCCAACGCAGATACCCAGGAGAGAGCTAAGCTCTGAGAAGAGATCAGTGGAGAGAGAGACAAAGCCCAGACACAAAGCCCATCTTCCTGGAAGCTATAATCTATTGTCTATGGTCAAGATCTACCGGTTAAACCACTGCTAACGGAAGCACATCTGTCTATAGCTCTAAGACAATGGGTGTAGGATGATTGTTTACCTGTGGGACACTAATGTTGACTCTATTAATTGGCACTTGGCACCTGAGACAGGGGATTCTTCGTGCTCAACGTGGGACCTATTAACACGTCTTATTGTGAGTAGAACTAATTACTAAAATTGGATTGCAACCAAGCCACCCTCAGTCACTTCTCTCTACAACGCCAGCACTATCGAGCAAAGGACAGTTGCAGTTCTGTCGAAATCCTGTTTTGAGACAAAGTCATTAGTCCATCACCTCGGACTCCCAGTTGCATCTGGTGCCCCTGGACCAGAATCATTTGTCCAGAAGGTGACCTTCATCGTCATGGCTTTTGCTTGAAAACCAACCCCCACCAAACACGTGGCAAGCTAAGAACCAGGAGGCCCAGCCAAGGTCTGTTGGCCATCCACCTCCCAGATGTCAGAGCCCAGAGACAGAAGGTGATTGTCTCCAGAAAGCCCCATCCTGTGGCTCGGCAGGGGAGCAGCCATGTGGCAGACATGATGGGACCCTCTTTGCCAAGACAGAACCCACTGCGGAGCCAAAACTTGGAAGAGAAACTTGCCAGATCCTGGAGGAAAGGCTGGGCCAAACCGTTCATGGGCTTTGCCTCAATCTTCCCTCCTGGAGAATGGGGCCACTAGTGCTCTGTCCTCATACTCAGATGTACACAAGGGTACTTCTGCTTCTGTTCAGTTGACTCTGTCAGTCAGCAAACTCTTATGATTTGCCATAGGATGGCTCAGTCTGAAAAGTACTTGCTTTATAATCCTGAGGACCTGAGTTCAGATCTACAGCACCCACATGGAAACTGGGAGTGGACTTGCCTATCTGTGTGCAGAGTCAGGCAAACCTGGCCTGTCAGTCTAGCCAATCAATGAGCTCTGGATTCAATGAGACAAAATGTCTCAAAAGATAAGGCAGAAGGCCAACTGAACAGCTCACTGGGGAGAGGCGCCAAGCCTGAAGACCTGAGTTGGATCCCCAGGACCCACATGGTGCAAAGAGAGAATCAATTCCGATATCTACATTCACTGTAGCACTCTGTGACACTTACACACACACACACACACACAGAGAGAGAGAGAGAGAGAGAGAGAGAGAGAGAGAGAGAGAGAGAGAGAGAGAGAGAGAGAGAGAGAGAAAGAGAGATCAGGAACAGCCACAAGCCAAGCATCAATGCCAGCAGTCCCATTACGCCCCTACTTAACACCAGATGGTACACAAACTTGCTTATTTCAGAGCAACAGGGAGGTTTCCTCTGGGTGGTCAAACATGATGGTTCCAGAAAGTCACCTCAGAGCTGAAGTAAAAAGGGAGCAAGCAGGGGGTGGCCCTAGACTGCCGAAGCTGGAGACTCCCGCAGGGTTTTATCTCTGCTCAGCTTTCTGTCTTCTTTTCAGTAAGAACACCTCACACATCACTGGAGGGAAGGGAAAGGGGGCAACCTCACCCAAGACAGTAGCAGACTGTCATCCAGCTGGCCCTGGGCCTCAGCACTCTGGGAGTCATTAAACAAGCTTTCTCTACAGGCTTCTTCATGTTCTCTGTAGGTTATGCCCATATGCCCCCAATGGCTTCTCTCGAGTGCACAAAGTTTCTTTTTGCTTTCTCAGCACAACCTTCACAAATTACAGCTTGGCTTCGCAGAGGGCCCATGTTGTGTTTGCCTTTTACAGATGTGATGTTGAGATGAGAAATGAAATGTCCAGACCAGGGTTACAGGCTAGTGAGTGTGACCCTGGTGTGACCAGGGAAGCTGGGGCTCCCTCTTTTAGATTCTCAATCGCATTGATAAAATAATTTTAAAAATGGATTCAGACTGCGCAATGGTGAGGCACAGGTTTAATTCCAGCACTTGGGAGGCAGAGGGAAGCAGATTTCTGAGTTTGAAGCCAACCTGGTCTACAGAGCGAGTTCCAGGACAGTCAGGACTGCACAGCAAACAAATGGACTCAAATAAAGCTAACGGGTAATTTTATTGAACTTTGAGAGAAAAATAATAGGAAAGGCGAGCTGAAGATCCTTGCTACTACCAGGGGAGGAGATAGGGGAAAGGCAAACTTCTAAGGTAGGCGCAGAGGTCAGAGAAACAGCCCAGAGAGTCTGGGAAACCACGCTTAGGAGCGCCAAGCTACGGATCTGAGTTCAGAGGGCACTGAATTCCAGGCTCTTGTTCCCAGGGCAAAGGACTGTACCAGGGACACAAGACTAGAAATAGAGACAGCATATCCATAGCTTAATGCCTCATTCAGCCATCAGCAGAGTCGCTTCCCCCAGCAGCAGATGGGGCAATGCAGAGACCCTTAGCTAGACGTTATACAGAAAGAGAGAGAGACCTCGGAACACACAGCTCTAAATGAAGATGGTTCCATCAAATCCCTCCCATCAGAGCTCAGGGACTCACGGAAGAGGAGGTAGAACGAATGGAAGACTCAGAGGGGGATGGAGGACACCAGGAGAACAAGTCCTTCTAAACCAAGGGAGCAAAGCTCGTGTGATCTCACAGAGACTGAAGCAGCAAACACAGGGCCATCACGGGTCTGCACCGGGTCCTCTGTGTGTACATGACGGCTTCCAGTTTAGCATTTTTATGGGACTCCCGGTTGTGTAGACAAGTGGGTCTCTGATTGTTCTGTTGGTTTGCCTTGTCCAACTTCCATGAGATGGTTTTTGTTTTATCTTCTTATTATTTTATTTTGTTACACTTTGTTGTTATCTCTTAGAAGTCTGTTCTTTTCTCATGAGAAACAGAAAGGGAGTGGATGGGAGGGGAGACGGGGGGGGGGGGGGGGGACTGGGAGGAGTAGAGGGAGGGGAACTGTGATCAGGATGTATTATGTGAGGAAAGAATCTATTTCAATAAAGGGTGGGTAAGAAATACAGAGACAGCTTATTAAGAAGGGGAAGGCATTCCCAAGAATGGGAATTGGCTGAGGAAAGACACCAAAGAGTCCTGGGCCACGGGACTATGACTAAGACATTTGCAAAACACATCCGCCAAGGTTGCATATCATAGGCTTGAGCGCGCTCAGTTCCATAGGAAACGCCCCGGTAAAGGCTTTCAGTCCACCTCCTCTTTCCTACATTAATCTCGATGTTCCATCCATTCCTACCTTCCTGCATAAGGTACCTGCAAGGCACAGTTCTGAAGGCACCATGCCCCAAGTATTCCCCTCTCCATCCAATACCTGCTTCTTCCTGGTGTCCCATGGTGCATAGTGTTCACCTCCATGATATATTTTCAGCTTTCAGTCTGTCTCTGAAGCCAGACTTTGCCTCACTTGTGTGTGTTTATCCTCAGTTTATGCCAGTGTCCAGTTCATGCAAAGTATTCAGTATTTGTTGACCCCAGCTGCGCTCTGAGTTCATAGCATCGGAATCCTTCCTTGCCCCCAAGTGTAAATGGCTGGGTGTTATGGAAGCCAGTGAAGATTACCTGGTGTCATTTAGCTATTTCCTCCCAATTGAAACATTCCCTCTGAGGGAAGATGGGGCTCCTAACACTCAAACTCTGGGAGCTGAGAAAATAAGACCCACCAGGAGGTAGGAGCACTGGCTTGTAGCTTTGGTGACTTGTTGCCCCTGCTGGCATGGGCCAGCTGCGTCTAAGTCACCCACTCTTCACAGTAATCCCAAGAACCTCATTGGCTCACAGCACTGGACGTGGCTGAAATCGTTCTTTGGTCTGTTGTTCGGTGCCCTATCTGGGGTGAGCAGACATTTATTCACCTTTCCTCAGGAAGAATCACACAACCGCTGAAAAATAATGTCAAATATAAAGTAAAAATAGACCAAGTGGATGACCAAAAGGTAACTACAAGTTACATTTTGATGTATTCCCTCCAGCTTTTCCTTCTTGCAAATATGCATTTTACACATTGAGATTATAAATAAGACTGAATTATTTAAAATTCCATTTTTTTGGAATTGCATTTCTAATAGTTCTTGTAATTTCTACCCCAATGGTCAAATATATTTTCCAATATTCAAACATGGATAAGTTTCCTAATTTATTTGCCTTTTTAAAAAGTGACTACATGTCTTATAACTTTTTCATTATTAATAAATCTACTGAGGCGGATGGACATGGTTGTGAATAAACCTTTCTAGTTTTGAGCTATTTCTTTTTCTAGAATAAAATAATCTACAAAATTTGGTTTCCGTGGGTTTAAATTTACAATTTAACAGTCAATTTTAGTCTTGAAAGAGTGGTAAACCTGGGGTTCTTTAACAGACTATTAGGGCTGGTAGGATTGCTCAGTGTGTAAAGCACTTGCTCCCCCCCCCCCTTGCCTGGCAGTGATCCCTGGGACCCACATGGTGAAGGAGAGAACAGGCACTGGCAAGTTGTCCTCTGAGCTCCGCGTGTGCCATGGCACGTGAGCCCCCACACATATTAAATAAACAAATGTAAAAGTCATTACAAAGTTCTACCTGAGCCCCTATTTAAGTCTGACTACTTAGTTAAGTACTGGGAACAGAGGAGTGAGCCAAAGAGACGGAGGCCTTGCCTCCCAGATCTGCGAGAACACAGATGAGGAGAGACAGAGAGAACAAAATAAACAGGAGCACGGGATGAGGGCTAACACAGCTCCTCTGCAGAGACGATGCTTCGCGTGAGACCGAAGTAATGACCAGGGATTTGGGGGGAGCAGTCCAGTCCAAAAACTGTGAGCCACGGGACAGAGATTTGTAAAAATTATTTAGTTAGGGACTGGAGAAATGGCTCAGCAGTTAAAGGTCCAAGTTCAGTTCCCAACCCCCACACAGGGTGGCTCACCATCTGTAACTTCAATCCAAAGGAGTACAACACCCTCCTTTGGCCACTACAGGCAATGGCATGCATGTGTATGGTGCATGTACACACGCAAATAAATAAAACTCTTTAAAAGTTAATTCTTAGATTTTGCACATCTTTAGTCCCAGCAGCACTTGGGAGACAGAGGCAGGTGGATCTCTGTGAGTTTGAGGCAAATCTGGTCCACATAGTGAGTTCCAGGACAGCTACAGATACATAGTGAGACCTTGTTTTGTTTTTTGTTTTTTAAAGTTAAGTATTAGATTTTAAAGTTAATTGATTGAAATGATTAGTTAACAATTCACTAATAGACAACTGACTGATTAAAAATAAAACTACCCCCAGAGAGAGGGAGAAGGAGCAAGGCTAGTGATAACACTTGCAGGGCCTTGAAGGCTGTAGCAGGAAGTTAGGATTTTATCAAAAATCTGGTATAAAGACATCAGAGACCTTCAAACCCAAGAGATATGCTCTATGCGTCTCCATCTGGGATGTTGGGTCATCTGTGGAGAGAACGCAGGGAACTGAGCAAAACAGTCTGAGGACAAAGTCCAGGACTAAGAATCCTTGTGAAGAGGAGAAGGTTGTACAGGAGACGGCCACGTTCTCATGAAGCTCGGACAAAAGTCTGCAGAAGGTGAGCGTAGCTACAGCATCGAGCAAGGCAAGGAGGACTCGGAGAGTGAAGACTCAGCAAAAGGTGGATCATTGGTGACTATGGAAGGAGAGAATTCAGTAGGTGGCTGATGGGAAAAGCCCAAATGAGGGTGGAAAGGGGCATAAAAAGATGGAGACAAAAGCAGAGGTGGCTCTTGGGAGGTTTGCTGTAGTCAAATGTTTTCTCCAGACCTGCCCGGACCCGTGGTCTGCAGCTGTTTATAAAATAATCACTCAGAAGCTTATATTAATTATAACTGCTTGGCCATTAGCTCAGGCTTATTACTGACTAGCTCTTACACTTAAATTAACCCATAGTTCTTATCTATATTTGACCACGTGGCTTGGTACCTTTCTCAGTTCTGCCTCGTCATCTTGCTTCCTCTGTGCCTGGCTGTCATCCCTGACTCTGCCCTTCCTCTTCCTGTCTCTCTCCTGGATTTCCTGCCTGGCTATAACCTGACTCACCATAGGCCAGAGCAGCTTCTTTATTAACCAATCAGAGCAACACACATTCACAGCATACAGAAAGACATCCCACAGCAGTTTGCTATAAAGAACAGCAGAGATACAGTTTAATCACTGCCAGAGAGCTTGGGTCTTGGAAAGCGTGAGCGTATGCATGTGTGCGTGCAAGCTCTGGGTTTGTTTCTTTGTGCACAGTCCAGCTTGTTTTCTGAGACAGGAGCATGCCCAGTGGACTAGTTGACTGCCCAGCAAGCTCCAGGGGTTCTCATCCCTGCCTTCAGCAGTGGAGTTACAAGCATAAATCATGTCAGCTTTTTAAGGTGTATTCAAGTCCTCATACATGCAAGTCAAGCACTCTACCAACTGAGGTATGTCTGCGGCCTCGCAGGGAAGTTTTGTAGAAGTACCATCCAACAGGATACTCTATCGTGATGGGAATGATCTGTGTCTGCTATTAGGGTGTTGGTAACATACACTTGAGTACGGGCAGGAGTCAATGACATGGGCCCACTCAGATCACTCCTGGGTAACTCTGGCTCGAAGGTTCCTGCCACCATTATCCACCCCCATCTTTAACTATGCTGGTGTTTACTCAAGCTTTTGTTTTATAATAAGAAAAAAAAATTCAGGCCAACAAGATGACTCAGTGGCTGAAGGTGCTTGCCGCCAAGCCTGACAAACAAAGTTCCATCACCAGGATCCATGTGGTGGGTGGGGGAAGTAAACCAACTCTTGCAGGTCTTCCTCTGACATAAATCAATGTAATTGAAAGAGAGAGAGAGAGAGAGAGAGAGAGAGAGAGAGAGAGAGAGAGAGAGAGAATGACCAGTTCCATGAACACTTCTGGGTGGGTCACTTGAATTTCTGTGGCTCTATCTTTCTATCTAAGACTGAAATCTGGAGGGAGAACACTTCATCCTTATCCTCTTTAGAATCAAAGTCTCGGGTAGTCCAGGTTGCCCTTGGAATCACTATGTTTGAACTTTGTGGCCGCTCTCAAGGTTGGGTCTTTGTTTTTGCCTGTGTACATGTGTCCATATTTGCATGTGTGTGGATGCACACATGTGCAGATTCATATGCATGTGTTCATGTGCTGTGGAGGGCTGAAATTGACTTCTGGTGCCTTCCTCAGTCAGTCTTCACTTTACTGATGGAGGTACAGTCTCCTCGCTGAACCCAGAACTAAACAATTCTGGTTGGTCTGGCTAACTTGTCCTGAGGATCCCCCTAGTCTGCCTCCCAGGTAACTGCCATGCCTACCCAGCTTTTATGGCTGTCACATGGATTCTGGGGATCCAAACCCCAATCAGTCCTCACCCTTACGAGACAAGTGCTTTATCTACTGAACTAGATTCCTGGCCTGACCTTGAATGTCTGATCCTTCTCCTTCCATGTCCCACCTGCTAGGATTAAAAGTATGTACCGCCAAATCCAGACCATGCAATACCTCGGATCAAACCCAGGGCTGTGTGCTAGGCACACACTCTACCAACTGAGCTCCAGCTCCAGCTCCTCAGTTCAGTTTTCCTAAGGAAAAGGTGATGCAGCCCCCAGGATCTATAGGAAGTACGGTAAGATACCTGATTCAGAGCACAGGTTTCAGATGTGGCAAGCCACGAGGGACTCGATTCCCAGTTTTTCCACATTTTTGCTGGAAGAGCATTAAGAGAGTTACACCAACCTCTCAGGTTCTCAGTTCCTACATGGGTTAACTGGGGTTGATAAGACTGTAGGGTGTGGTAAGGATCAAAAGAGGACACGCTGCCAGCCTGGCATACGATAGTCAAGTCATGAATGTCACCTATTATCATGAACAGCAGCAGACATTAGAGAAACCAGCCTTGGAGGCAATAGAATGCCTCAATTAGGGTGGAGGCTTAAGGGAGTCTGCCTCTCAGACTGATTTATCATCTGAGAAGCGGCTATCCATGGTTTCTATGACACCACGATAACTCGAGCTTCTGGAAGCCTCTGGAAGCCGAGATCCAGATTAAGGGAAGAGATTCTCTAACTTGGCGTGTGTGCGGCTCCATCTTGGGGGGTTGGGGGGGGGCGGAGATAAAAGGACAAGAGGATCTGGAGGCGTCTCCAGTAAACATTACCTACTACTGGGTGACTTGTTCTTTTTGACAGACTCTCATCGGCTAGAGCTGCCCACTTAACTCCCAGAGCCTGGCTGATAAGTCCAAGCTGCAGCTGCCAGGCCAGCCGGGGTCTGCTCAGAACTTCAAATGAATGTTCCCAGGCCCGCCCACTTTCTCCACACAACGCTTCCAGATAAGTCCCCCTTGCTCCTGATAAAGGCTTTGAAGCACAACTTGTCTGTTAACAACTGGCTTTTGATTGTGCCTGAGTTTGATCTTTATTTTGTCCTTATTCATCAGACCCTTTAAATGGGTCCTTTCACACTCCTCAGACCAGCCTAAAGGAAACCCCATGAAACAATGGCCCAATTCTCCCTGGCTTCAGGGAGCCGAGCTGTCAAAGGGGAACACAGGGGCCTCCTACAGGGCTGCGAAGGGAAAGAGGTGTGGGTGATGCTCACAGCACAATGAAAAGTGAATTCAGCAGGCTTCAAACACAGTGACCCAGTGAGGAGAGCAGAGATGTTGCCTAGGCGGAGGCCCAGGGCATGCTCTTCACTTAGCTTCAGAGGAAACACATTCCCCCAGACAGCAGCTTCTCCCTGGGAGAGTACAAGATCACTAGGTATCCAAAACCCCAGCACCGCATAAAACCAGATGTGGCGGACATCTGAAATCTCAGCATTCAGGAGGTAGAGGCAAGACAGAGATCCAAGGTCATCCTTTCCTACATAGGGAGTTCAAGGCCAGTCTCGGCCTCCATAAACTTCAACAACAAAAAGAACATGACGTAGGTGTCTCAATGTAGTGGACTGTACCAATGGCCTCAACTGCAGATGGGAAAATAGGTTATAAAGCAAACACAGTAAAGTGTCAGTTGAAGAAATTAGATAGTTTGTATATGTGAGTGCTCACGGCACAAGGCTTTTAACCTTTCCGTATACCTGAAAATGTATTCAATGAAATGATGCAGGAAAGCATTCCCAAAACAACAATAAACAAACAAACAAAAAACCCAGAGCCCACTTTCAAAGAAGAACAGGGCCCCAGCTGTTCTGGTCTGGAGGGGTAGTGTCTTTTGGAGATTTGGGTGGGGTTTCTGTTTGTTTGCTCTGGTGTTTATTTTAACATTCATTTGTGTGGGATAGGTGTGTGTGTGTGTGTGTGTGTGTGTGTGTGTGTGTGTGTGTGTGTGCGCGCGCTTCTTACACCCATGGACAACTTTGGGGAGTCAGTTCTCTCCTTCTACCTTGTGGGCTCCTAGAATCAAACCCAGGTTGTCAGGCTTGGCGGCAAGCACCTTTTACTAGATGAGCCGACTCGCAGGCCTTTTTTCCTCCCTTTCCTTCACTTTTTTAAATTTTTATTTTATTATTATTTTTTTTAATCCCAGCTTGGCCTTAAAGAACACGCTGTGTAGCTGAAGATAATCTTGAACTCCTCAGCCTCCTATCATACGCTACCAAGCCAACCCAGCTAAAGCCCAGCCCCGGCTACAGTAATTCTCATGATGCTCACCACCCAGTCTCAACAGAAGGTGGTTATAAACACTGATCACTGCTGTGGGATGTTCTGTATGGCAAATGTGTTGCTAATTAGTCAATAAATAAAACACTGATTGGCCATTGGCTAGGCAGGAAGTGTAGGCGGGACAAGGAGGAGAATAAAGCTGGGAAGTGGAAGGCTGAGGCAGAGAGACACTGCCAGCCGCCACAACGACAAACAGCATGTGAAGATGCCGGTAAGCCACGAGCCATGTGGCAAGGTATAGATTAATGGAAATGGATTAATTTAAGCTGTAAGAACAGTTAGCAAGAAGCCTGCCACGGCCATACAGTTTGTAAGCAATATAAGTCTCTGTGTTTACTTGGTCAGGTCTGAGCGTCTGTGGGACTGGCGGGTGAGAGAGATTTGCCCTGACTGTGGGCCAGGTAGGAAAACTCCAGCTACAGATCACCAAGCTCTCTGGCCTCCTGTCTGATGAGGGGTCCACTTGTTTCCCCACCAGGCTCCTTTGGGTGCTGTCTACCACACTGAAACACAGGCAGAGGAGCTCTCACAGAGTCAAGCCGATACCAGAGAGCCTTCACCAGAACCGAGCAGATCCAAGGGACACACCTTCGAGGCCCCTGAGACAACGAGAGTCAGACGCCTTGTCTCCTATAAAGCTAGCCTGTCTCTAGTATTTCGTTATAATAACAAAAAGGATGGCAGATTACATCTTCCCTAATTCCAGGATTGATGCCTGGCCCCAGTGTGGTAGATAAATGGTCCCCACAAAATCTCATCTGTGAGGCCAGTGAGGTAGCTTATCAGGTCAAAGTACTTACCACCAAACCTGGAGACCTGAGTTCAATCCCCAGAACCCACTTAGTGGAAGGAGAGAACCAACTCCTGAAGATTGTTCTCTGGCCTCCATGTGAGCGCTATGGCGCATGCGTGCCCACATATACACATGCAGACATACGTATGTACATACATACACACATACCGTAGTTTTTTAAAAGTCATATATCAAACCCCGGGTTATAAGGGAGGCTGGGAAGTGGTAGGGGAAGCTCTAAGAATGAACTCACGAGTTCTCACAGATTAAGACGAAAGAGGATTCAGTGACTAATTTAGAAGGGGGGTGTGGACAGCGGAGAATGAGTCAGGTCTCAAACTGAGAATGCAGTGACTAGAAATTGATAGTGACAAGGTAGATAGAGAAGTTGCACAAGAGATTAAACTCTAGGAGGCCAGTTCTGAACATCCTGACCACACAGAGATGTCCAAGTGGAAAGTGGGTCTGAGGCGGGCTTTGCACTTAGCTGCAGTGCACAGGGATTAGAGCTACAGCTGGAAGATAAACTGCTTCCGGGACACAGAAGCAGGCCTGGGAGACGACGGGCAGATGGCGCAGGCAGGGAAGCGCTTGCCTGGCAAGTTTGAGGAACCTGTGTAAAAAAAGCCGTATATGGCGGTACGTTTATAATTATAGCAAGAGGAAGCAGAGACAGGCAGATCCCTGGGCTCGTGGGCAAACACACCCAGAGTGCTTGTTAAGTTCCAGGCCAGTGAGAAATGTGGTCTTAAAAACCACAGTAGACACTGCCTTTCTGTCTGTTGTCTGTCTGTCTGCCTGCCTGCCTGCCTGTCTGTCTGTCTGTCTGTCTGTCTGTCTGTCTCTCTCTCTCTCTCTCTCTCTCTCTCTCTCTCTCTCTCTCACACACACACACACACACACACACACAGAGACAGAGAGAGACAGAGACAGAGACAGAGAGACAGAGAGAGAGACAGAGAGACAGAGAGAGAATGAGGTTGAGGTTCATTTAACTTGCAATTTGGAAAGCTAACTATCCAAGACTGGGCAGTACCATTGATTCAGCCTCTGGTGAGAATCTCCCTGGCTGGCTCACGTCATAGAGGGTGACATCTTGGCAAGAAAGAGAGATTTCTTGACATTTCTTACATGACAGAACAGGAGGCCAGGAAGCCACTGAGGGATCAGGTTCGCTCTATCGTAGCAGTCCACTCTCAGGGCTGCAAATCCCGATAATCTAAACATCTCTTACCAGATCTTCAAAGGTTCCACCACTTTAACTCCGCCACACCGAGAACTGAGTTCCAGGACATAAGCCCTTGTGGGACTAACCACAGCAAGCACCTTTGTTTCTATCATACTTTCTTTTCATTTCCGTACAAGGTGTATAAAATACCATCACATCCATCCTTAAGTCTATAGTTAGTAGACTTGAGCACATGATAGGATTTCTAGAACTTTCTCATCTTGAAAATCTGAAACTCCAGCCTCATTAAACAATGACTCACCCTTTTTCTCTTCTCCGTGGTCCCTGGAAACCACCTTCCTATTTTCTGTTTCTATGAATTTGACTACTTCACGTAGCTCACATAAGTGGATTCGTACATGTTATGGTTTGAACCACACAAGCTCATGTGTATGAATATTTGGGTTCCAACTTGCAGTGCTGTTTTTGGAATGCTGTGGAAGACTTTGCCTGGAGAGACTCAACATGCATACCTACTCACCCCAGATAGGGAACCCACAACAGATCAAACCATTTCACCAAAGCCCAACTCGGTGAACCACTGAGTTTTTCTTGAGGTTACTAACAGGAGTATGAGTGAGGGGTTAATTACAGATTCAGGGATGACTAGAAGGCAGTTGCATTCCTGAAAAGCCCACCCCAGACTGGCTGAAAACTCACAGAAGCTGAATCCCTGGAGCTCTCTGCCCAACTTGTAGGCAGCTCAACAGGTCCAAGAGATCTCCTCTCACAGCAAGGCTCATCAGAGACTTCTCCTCCAGCAGTTGTCCAGTGCTTTTATAGGAAACTGGGGGGCAGTTCTGGAGAACTTTCCAAGTCTCAGCTTTCCCAGACAAGTGACATTTGTTTACCTCTTGCATTTCATAAACTACCACCCCCCCCCCCACTTCCTGGAGAGAATGTCTCAATTTAGAGTAAACTGCTACCCACAAGAAGGGTGTTGGTCCTCCAGGAGGTAGATCCAGCTGGAGTAAGTGAGTCTCTGGTGGCAAGCCTTGAAGGCTATAATCCAGCCCTACTTCCAAGCCAGCCTCTTTCCTGGTTTGCTGAGATGTGAACAAACCACCTCAAGCTCCTACTGCCAGAGAGCCGCCAGTTACTGCATCTTCCCGCCACAGTGGACCGTAGTCCCGAAAAACCATGAGCCCAAATAAATCTTAATCCCTTTGAGCTTCTCATCAGGTATCTGATCATAGAGTTGAGAAGAGTACCTAATATAGAAAATGGTACCAGGAGTGGGGTTCTTACTGGGATAAACCTAACCATGGGATTCATAGGCCTTTGGATCTGTTTTTCCAGGAAAAATGTGGAAGATTCTGTAGGCTAGAATAGCCCTGGAGTTCTGTAAGCAAAGCTTAATAGGGTGCTGGAATTACAGTGAACTCAAAAAAAGCAGCACCTATCCAAGGGTTGGAGCAGACCCAAGAGCTCTCAAGCAAGGACATTGGGAAGCACGGCTGATTTTTTTCCTGTCACAATCACTTGTTTTCTGGCAGTCAGTGAAAGCAAGGCCAGGGACACTGGAAGTCTCACAACACCCGTAGCTCCACATAAAGAAGAAGGGCTCACTCCCAGTGCTGGCACCACACGGCACAGACACAGGCCATGGGGATGGCAGTCAAAACACCGACTGCTCTTGGAGAGAATCCAGTTTGGTTTCTAACACCCAGTTCTGGGGAGTCCAATGCCTTCTTACAGTCTCTGTGAGCACCTGGACATGCATGGTGCACACAAACCCACGCAGGCACACACAGAGACATGTAAGTGAAATAAATAAGTTTTCTAAAGACAAAGCAGAGGCTTGAGCTGAGAAGATGGCACACTGTATAAATCACTCACAGCTCAAGCATGAGGAACTGAGTGCAGGATCCTCAGCACCCATGTAAAAAGGCTAGGTGTGGCCTCACCTGCACAGGGGAAGTGAAGACAGGCAGGATCCCCCAGACTTCCCTAGCCAGTTAGTCTGGCCAAATCAGGAAGCTCCAGGGTAAGTGAAAGAACTTACCTCAGAAAGTACAGTGGAGATGGATAGAGGAAGACATCCAATGTCATCCTCTGGCCTCCACACACTCAGGCACACCCACACACATGTAGGCACATTCACACCTACACATGCACACACACACACACATGCAGGCACATTCACACCTACACATGCACATACACAGGTACATCCACACCTACACATACACACACACACACACACACACACACACACATAGGCACATCCATCCACACACGGGAGGGAGACAGAGACACAGAGACACAGAAAGACAGAGGCATGGAGAGAAACCTGGGCTCTCAACAATTTTTACAATGTCAGTGAGATTGAGGACTTCAGTTCTAACAGTTCACCAAAACACTACAAACAGTTATACAATCTAAATGACAACAGTGTTCATACGTAAACATGGCTCCAAGCTAAGTCCCTCAGTTACCACCATCCTAGAAACAGCCACCTTTCAGCACCCGATACTAAAATTTCTGGAGCATCCATGGAGGAGGTGTACAACTCAGCACCTAGAAGTTCTAGGTCATGGTCTCAGTCAGATTCAAGCTGTGTCTTCCTATAAATATCAGCAACACAACTTTCTATAAAGGAGTAGTTAAAAACGGGAGTTTTAGAAAAATCTTCTGTGTATCTATGCTCCTGTGTGTGAGTGTAAGTACACACATGCCATGCTGCATGTATAAAGAAGGTCAGAGGACACCCTTGGGTGCAGGTCTTTGGCCCTACCTTGCTTGAGAGCGGGTGTCCCTATTATTGTCCATCACTGTGCACACCAGGCCAGCTGTTTTATGAGCTTCTGGGGACACCCCGTCTCTGTCTCCCATCTCACCACAGGAGCACAGGGATTATAGACACATACTACCACATCTGTGTGTGTGTGAGTTCTGGGGACACAGACTCAGGTCCTCATATTTGTGTGGCAAGTGCTTTACAACCATCTCCCTGGTGCCCCCCCAAACACGCTGTTCCAACGGAAACATGAGATTCCCATTATTAAGTCATCTCTCTTAAAGAAAAAAATTTATTTATTTCCCATTTATGTGTATGCCTACTATGTGCACCACACACATATAGCTACTTGCAGAGCAGAGAAGAGGGTGTGGGATCCTTTGGAATTGGAGCTACAGGAAGCTGTGAGAAGCCTGCTGTCTGTTGTTGTTGTTGTTTGGGGTGGTGTGTGTGTGTGTGTGTGTGTGTGTGTGTGTGTGTGTGTGTGTGTCTGTGTGTGTCTGTGTGTGTTCTGAGAACCAAACTCCAGTCCTTTGCAAGAAAAGTAAGCACTTAAGCACTGAGCCACCTCTCCAGCCCAAGTCATCTCCTTTATCTTGGGAGGGGGTGAGAAGGGTCAGGGTCTCATGTAGCCCAAGCTGGCTTCAGATTCATTGAATAGCTAAGGATGGCCTTGAACTTCTGATATTCTTACTTCCACCTCCAGAGTGCTGGGACTAGAAGTCTGTAGCCCCGTTCTTGGGTTATGTGATACTGGAGGTCAAACCCAGGGCATCATGCATGCTAGGCAAACTGTACCCGATAAGCCATATCCCCGGCCCTCGAGTCATCTTTTAGAGGAGAGGAATCCTATATTTTCCAGACTTCCCCTAAAGAAAAGACACTTTGACAGGGGAGGGGAGGAAAAAAAAAAAAAACCTTTCTCCTGACTGTGGGCTTTGCAAAGAGCAAAAGATAAGAGTTCTTTTGTGAAACATGGTTTTCAGGCCTTGAAGCTGGTGTTTAACCCATACTTCCTGCAGAAAGCCTGCAATTCTGTACCTCCGACTTGAGTGCTTATGCTGTGTGCACTGCAGGGCCCTAATCTTGAGAAGATCTGAGCCAGGAAAGAAAGGGAAAGGGGGCCAAGGTGCTTTCACGCTCATTAGCATTTTCAATTTCCTTTTCCACCCCTCTTCCTCTCCCCACAATGAGCTAATTCTTTGTGATCGATTGTGGCTTGTAGATAACTGGGCGTGCTTTCTTGCTTTCATATTCTCTTGTCCATCACACAAAGCACTCCAGATGCTGCTTAGATGGAAGATGTCACGAACCTGAAAAATCTTAAATATCCACGCAGTGTGTTTCCATCTTAAGTTAGTGCTCCCTCCAGTTTCCATAACGGGAGAAGGAGCCTGACTTCCTCCATCTTCCTCTTTAGAGTCACAAAAAGGAATGTGAACCATTTGGATGCTGGGGAGATGGTTCAGTTGTTAAAATGCTTGCCCTACAATCACCGGCACCCAAATGAAATGTGGGGCGTGTCGATGTATGCTTGTAATCCCAGAGCCGAGGAGGCTGAGACATGGGGATCCCTGGGGCTCGGAGGGCAGAGGCAGTAGCCAAACCAGTGAACTCCAGGTCCAGTGAGAAACTCTAGTTAAAAACTAGGTGGAGAAAGCTGGGAAGGTGCCTAAGCGGTTAAAAGTGCTTGCTGCTCTCCCAGAAGACCTGAGTCTGGTTCCCAGCACCCACCCTGTACAACTTACAACTCCTGTAACTCCGGCTCCCGGGTATCCAAGGCCCGCTTCTGACCTCCTCTGGCACCTGCACTCTCATGTACACATTTCTACACACAGACACATACATATACACAATTAAAAATAAAATAAACCCTTTTAAAAAATATGGCGAACAAAGAGACAGACCTCTGGCCTCTACATGTACACACACACACACACACACACACACACACACACACACACACAAGAATGCATACAAATACTTGTGCACACACAAACATATTAATTTATTAATTAATTAAACTAGATAAATAATAAAATCTAAAGAAGGCGAACCACTTAGGGACAAGCATGGGGCCCATCCTCGTCATACTGGAAGCTCTGAATGTTTTCACTGCACGTACCATGGCTCATAAAACTCTAAGCACATCTTTGTTTTTCCTAAATAGCTGCATTATCCATCTAATGCTAGAGATGGCATCTGCTCTGTGTGTAATTTCCATACCCACTTGGCACCATCAGCCGCCTTTGATGACACCAGGGGCTGGTGCTTTGTGGTTTCCTCCCTCCTTCCAGCTGCAGGACCCAGATGTCAGGTTCCGGAATGCGTTTTCTCTGGCAGGGGATGGCTGGCTTCCCTCGGCAGTCTCCACATAGGTGGCTATTGTGGCCAGGCCAGCAAAATAATGCAAGATCCCTCCAAAGACAGGACTCAGATGTTTTTACGAAAAGGAAAAACAGAGTCTGAAGGAGGGGGTGGGTGAGCAACACACATTTCTTACGCCTTTAATTACAAGCCAGACGTGTGGCAGGCTGGAGCCGAGCGAATTGTGTATCTCTCCATTCAACTGTTGCTGGGACATTTTTTGTCCTCCTGGCAATTTGGGTTTTTTGTTTTTTAAATCTCCCCATTCTGCATCTGAAATCAGCAGCTGGGGAGGATGAAGGGGCTGTTTAAATGAATCCCACCTAGAGGAATAACAGCATCGGGACTGATGTAGAAAATGCAGGCAAAGTGAATAGAAAGCAAGGAGGGAGAGGAGGAGGAAGATGACTTCCAGGAATTGGTCAAATGCAGCAAGGGCAACCTTTGGGTCACCTAGATGTTGGGAGGCCTCTATAGCTGCCTGCCCTTCCTTCCTTCCTTCCTTCCTTCCTTCCTTCCTTCCTTCCTTCCTTCCTTCCTTCTCTTCTTCCTTCCTTCCCTTCCTTCCTTCCTTCCCTTCCTTCCTCCCTTCCTTTTCTCATTCATCCTTCCATTCTTTCTTCTTTAGTGTGTCTATGAGGATGTGTATGCAGTAGGTGCACATATGTGGACAAGCCAGAGGTTGTCACACTTGGGTGTGCTCTCCAGACACCTTTCCACCTTGTCTGTTCCAGACAGGGTCTCTCACTGGACACTGGAACTTGCTGAGTAGGTTAATGTGACTGGGCAGCCAGCCCTAAGGAACTGCCTGTGTCTGTTTCCCCGGCACTGGGGTCACGGGTGCTGGGAACTGAATGGTGTCTTCACAGTTTCAGTGCAAGCACTTCACACACGAGCTATCCGTCCAGCCCTTGGCTTTCTTTTGTGAATCTGAACGGAAAAGGTCTGGGAATGCAGCTCAGTTGGTAGAGCGCTTGCCTAGCATGCACAAAGTCCTAGGTTCAAGCACCACATAAACCAAGAGTGTCAGCCCCAGGCCTGTAATCCTGGCGCTGGGGAGCTGGGGTCAGGAGAATCAGAAATCACTCTTGGCTACAAAGAGAGCTGGAGTCCAGCTGTGAATACATGAGATCCTTTCAAAAAAAAAAAAAAAAAAAAAAAAAAATGAAGGGAGACCAAGCAACAGCCTGCCCAATAACCTGGCCTGGCTTAAGCTGGGTCTGGCTTCAAAGGAACCTTAAACAAAGCAGAAACTCAAAGAACTGCCCCTGAGTGCCACTTTCCAGTGGGAGCCAAGTTGGACCAGGAGCAGAAAAGAAGCTCAAACACAAAGGACTTCGTGGTGTTTAATTATTGTTATTATTACTTTCTCCTGTTCAAAGCAGCTGGGCTGTGCTGAGCAGTCAGTTGTGTGCAGGGCAGAGTCTGAAACTTCTCACAACCGATTCAGTCTACTGAGTGCCTGTCCAGCGGCCTCTGACGTTTCCAATCAGATCAAAGGAGTTCACTGAAATGTAGTGAGAACATGACTCCCAGGCCAAACACAGACTAGCCACTGCTGTTAGGAGAATAAAACATCGTATCTGTATTGAAAAAAACAAAGGAAGGAAGGAAGGAAGGAAGGAAGGAAGGAAGGAAGGAAGGAAGGAAGGAAGGAAGGAAGGAAAGAAGGAATAGAAAAAGCATTGCGTCTTAAGGGGACTTGGCTCCCATGAACTCACCAGTCTGGCTCTCTGTGTGGCCCATGTGCATCCAGTATAGTAGTCCTCAACCTTCCTAATGCTGCGACTCTTCAATAGAGTCCCTCATGTTGTGGTGACCCCCCCAACAATAAAATTATTTTCATTGCTACTTCATAACTGTAATTTTGCTACTGTTAGGAATCACAATGCAAATATCTGTGCTTCCCGGTGGTCTTAGGTGACCCCTGTGAAAGGGTTGTTCTACCCCCCCAGGGGCACCCCCCCAGGGGTCGTGACCCCCAGGTTGAGAAGCACTGATCTAGACGGAGCCCTGTCTGTGTCTCATTCAGTGGCCACCTCCCTGACCACATACTGTAGATGATATCTCAATCTGCTGTCTGTCACTGCTGAAAAACACCCGAGAGTGGATCATTTTTACCATAAAAAGGCTTGTTTGACTCTGTTCTGGAGGCCAGGAAGGTGCTGCCATCTGCCTACCTTCCAATAAGGGCACTCTACAGCTTTAACACCTGGGAGAGGCAAGCAGTGTGCCCGTGACAGGCAGCAATCGGAAACCAGACCCACTTTACCACAATCTGGCTCCTTACTGACTAATCGGTCTCTTCAAGGCAAGTGCAGCGTATAAACCCGGCGCATGCCTGTCCTTCCAGCACTCAGGAGATAGAAGCAGGGGGATCAGGGGGCATCCTCGGCTATAGAGCGAGTTTGGGACCCGCCTGGGGTCCATGAAACCCTGCGTAAATAAACAAACAAGCAAATAGAATTCAGCACCAACTCATCCTACCTGGCTCAGCTTCCCTCTTAAAAACTAGCAACCCTCAACAGCCACGCCTCCCGAGTTTGGCGGCAGCAGGCCATAATCAAACCATAGAGATGTGGTGTCTTATAAACAACGGGAATTTCTCTCTCCCTGTTCAGGGGCCCGGTAAGTCTATGATCAGAGTGCCAGAGATTCGGTGTCTAGTGGTGGCTTAATTCCTAGTCCATGCTGTTTTCTCATACTAACCTCATGGGTGTAGGAGGAAGAGAAAATCTAATTTATTTATTTATTTATTTATTTATTTATTTATTTACTTACTTATTTATTTATTTATTTATTTATTTATTTATTTATTTATTTATTTATTTATTTTGAGACAGAGTCTTATGTCTTATGCAGTTAGGCTGGCCTCAAACTTTCCAAGTAGCCAAAACTGACCTTGAACTTCTGCTCTTCCTGCCTCCACCTGTCGAGCGCTGGAATTGCAGGCTGGTTTAAACCTGTGCTAGGGATCAAACACAGGGCTTTACACACACCAGGCAAGCACTCTGCCAGCCATATCTCCATCCCCAGACACTGCACCCTGTATCCCCGCTACTCACGAATTCCAAGAGACTTCTCCAGCCTGTTCCTTCTTACACACATAGCCTCCCTTTCCCCCGACTCATCTTCTACCTCCATGATGTACTGAAGAGAGGCTAAAGTCTCCTCCAAGAGGGGAAAGCGAGATGAGGCGTCTTGCTCTGTTCCCAGTCCCAGCTACAGGATAACCCATCTTGCATCTGAGCATGTGCAGCCTCTGGAAAACAGGCACCCTAGGTCAGAGCCATCCTGCCTCTATCCATCTGGCCATCAGTGGCGGATGGTGAGTTCAGTCCGCTCAGTTTGGAATGTCTGCGTGATGGTATCTGAGAGCCTTCCCTAACTCTTTATTCTAAAAGCATAAGCATTAGGGATAGGGAGATAAACTCAGTGGATAAAACACTTGCCTTGCAAGTATAAGGACCTGAGTTCCATCCTGAGAACCCATTTAAAGAAGCCAAGCTCCCTGATCCCTGCTTCTAACTCCAACTCTGCAGAGATGAGAACCTGAGACAGGGAATCCCTGGAAACTTATTGACCAGTTAGTTAGCCTAACCTACTTGAGGTTCTCGACCAAGAAGAAATCCCATCTCAAACAAAAACATGGGAAGCTCCTGAGGCTCTCCTCTGACCTTCATAGATCTTCACTAGTGCACACCCACATGTGAGTGCATGTGCGTGTACACACACACACATACACACAAGTGCACAAACACACTCAAAGATGCACCAACGCCTTTTAGTGCAAAGGACCAAAAGAAAGCAGATGACCTATGCTTGTGTTGATGACTGCAGTCCCGGGTGACTGTCAGGAGTGTATGGGTTCGAGAAGATACCAAGAGAGTTCCTGTGAAGAAGACTATGCAAGTACTTGGGGAAAATACCTTATTTACATCTTTCAGTTTTAAAAATAGAATCTTTGAGGATCCCTCTCTCTAGCAGCTGTCAGTGTTCTCTGAAGCACTGGAAAGCCGAGGTGTCTGATGGGAAATGTGGGAGAGTTGGAGGAGAGTGGAGTTGTTGCTATGTTGTATAGCAAATAAATGACCTTCTTGTCTACTCCAGTCTGTTTGTGTGTGCACACGTGTGTGGCGGTGAATGACTGCACATGCACATGTATGCACCTGCTTATGGAGGCTGAGAATCAGTGACAGGTGTCTTCCTCAACCACTCTCCACTTTCTATTATTATTTTTTGTTTGTTTGTTTGTTGGGTTTTTTTGTTTTTTGTTTTTTGGGTTTTTTTTTTTTTTTTTTTTTTTTTTTTTTTTTTTTTTTTTGAGACAGGATTTCTCTGTGTAGCTTTGGAGCCTTTCCTGGATCTCACTTTGTACTCCAGGTTGGCCTCAAACTCACAGAGATCCACCTGCCTCTGCCTCCCGAGTGCTGGGATTAAAGGCGTGCGCCGCCACCATTGAACCTGGAGCTAGGCTGGTTGGCCCCATTGAACCTGGAGCATACTAATCTAGCTAGGCTGGTTGGCCATGGAGCCCCGAGGATCCTGCTGACTCTGCCTTCGAGGGGCTAGGATCACAGGTGCACGCCACCAAACCCAGCTTTGCACGTGGGTGCTGGGGACTGAACCCGGGTCCTCACACTTGTACAGCAAGCTCTTTACAGACTGAGCCAACTCCCCAGCCCACCACAGATGACTTTTTTCTTTTTCTTAATTGGCTAAGAACGGTGGTGAATACTTGTAATCCACACTCCCAATCAAAAGGTAGAGGCAAGAAAATTAAAATTCAAAACCAACCTCAGCTCCTGAGTGAGAAACTATCTCCCCAAAGCACAAATATGGGGAATAATGGGGAAGGGTCAAGTGGGGAGAGGGGAGGGTAGAGGAGGAGGTGAGAGAAGGATGACCAACGCTAAGGGTGTGTGAAAAAGCCATATGGAAACTTGCAATTTTATAAGCTTCATATATGTGTGTGTATTCATATGTATATATGAAGCTTATAAAATATCCATATAATTCATATATATATATATGAGTTTCCCTACATGGAGGATTATGCTCCTTTCAGAAAACAGAGGTTGCCAAATAAAATGCTCAGAACAAAGTACGGGATACCTTTCCTGAGCTGTTGCTCAGGGGTGTCCCAGAGACCTCCAAAACAATACAGGATATTGCCATTGCTCTTGGTTGCCCACCAGGACCTGATGGTAGGACCCTATGGTTAAAGCCACCACATTCTTTGGTGACAGGACATGGAGAAATCAAGTTAGTACTGACAAGAGGCTTCCATCCTGCCGGCTAGCTTCGCTAGCACTGATTTGTGGTTGTTTGAGACAGGATCTCACCATGTAACCGTGACTGGCCTAGAACTCACTATGTAGACCAGCAGGTTAGCCTCGAACTCACAGAGATCTGCCTGCCTCTGCCTCTGCCTCTGCCTCTGCCTCTGCCTCTGCTCTGCCTCTGCCTCTGCCTCTCAAGTGCTGGGATGAAAGGTGTGTGCCACCAGGCCAGGCTTGCTTTCCTAATATTGAAAGGTGCTCTAGGGACAAAAGTCATCAACAATCTCACCCAGCTATTAGCTATGAGCTAAATGACTGGTGTGGGCAGGCACCCCATGAGTGAAACAGTGGCATGAATGTTAAGGGGCAACTAATTGCTTTTTTTTATCTGATTTAAGGCCCACTCCAAAAAAAGGAAACACATGCCTGACAGTATTAATCTAGCCAAGAACCCATGGTTGGCTCATGGGCCCCAGGGATAAACCTACTATTAATATTTGCTAAAAGGAGTACCAAGCTACCCTCTGCATTTCCATCTCTCTAACCACAGATTAATGCAGCTTTCAGATCTCATCAGAGAAGTTTCTTTGTGCAACGAATAGCAGTCAACACAAAAACTCCCAACAGGGAGAAAGAATCTCCAGAGCGTTCATCTACAAATAAGGCATCATGCTACCTACACTCCACCGCCACAAGCTTCGGGGACCATGCAAAAGAGGGAGGGGGAAAGATCGTAAGAGCCAGAGGCTGGGGAGAACCAGAGGGAACCAGGACCTGGGCATGACAGGGCCACTGTACTCAAGAACTCGGGACAGCTGTGATTCCCTGCACAAACTTTGCACCGAGTCAAGCCAAGCAACATTCCAGACGAAAGGGCGAAGGACTCAGGAGCTCCCTCCCCTCCTTGATGGCTTCTGGAGGAAGGAGGAGAGTCAGACTTCTTCAAGGGCGGGGTTCCCCGGTTCCCCGGTTCCCCGGTAGGTCAACGGCACTTCAGTGGATGGCCACACATACACAGGAGTATTTGGACCGAATAAATTGGACTTAGTGAGTTTTTAAAAAACAAAAACAAAAAAAACCAAGGATTTAAAGTTGGGAGGGGCAGGGGATAGGGAGTGGATCTGGGAGGAATTCAGGAGAGGACTGGAGAGTGAATGTGATCAAAATGCAATGTAGGCAGGTATGAAATTATCAAAGAATGAAAATATTGTATTCAACTTGAAACTTCACAAAGCCTAAGTCCGATTAGGTCACAAGGCAAATGTCTGCCTACCAGCTGTTGTGACAGCAACAGCACGAAGCTCACAAGACAGAGAGACCTGGACCCCACCACCGTGACTGTGCCCCAATTCTATTCTGTCTCTGTTCTCATTCTTCACCACGGTGTGTCTGGATGGCTGCAGGGCTCTCGGAGGCTCTCCTTGTTTTCCAGTGTCTAGTAATTATAATGCAAGAACGTTCCCTTTCCCACAGCAATTATTTTTCTGTGCTGCTGCAGCTGGAGGCTTCTTACAGCCTCAGCAGATTTGTGTGTCCTATGGAACGCTGAACTGGGCTGTTTCCTTTGTGAAGCTACTCTGGGCTGGGCTTTGTGTCTATTTTTGACCACTTGTCCCTGAAGATGGCTATTAGATGTCTCCTCTCCTTTCTATGGTCCTGAGAATCAAACCCATCGCACACGAGATAAGCTTTCTCCCACAAGACAGTCGCCAACCTTCCAAGCTAAAGAGCTTAAAGAAGTGATCTTCAGCCATGTGCTCTCAGCCTTCTAATCTTGTGGGTCTCATCTTTTCTCACCTGGTTCCTACTCTACCATGCATCCTATGTCATAGAATCATTCATTTTCATTGTTTATGGAGTAGAATTTTTGTTTTTGTTCCCACTTCCACAAGGCTTACAATCTAGTGAGGGGGAAAGATCCTCACTGGTAAACAGATAAAGAACATAATGCTGGTGTCCATGGCTACCACAGTACTATTCACAGTAGCCAGGATGGAGAATCCGCCTGGGTGTCCAGCAACAGGCAGATGGATAAAGAAAATGTAATTGATAAATAGATGATTGATAGATCATAGATAGATAGATAGATGATAGGTAGATAGATAGATTGATTGATAGATAGATAGATTGATTGATTGATTGATAGATGATAGATAGATAGATAGATAGATAGATAGATAGATGATAGATAGATAGATAGATAGATAGATAGATAGATAGATAGATGATAGGTAGATTGGTAAGTAGATGATAGATATAAATTAGATAGACACAAATTAATAGATGATAGATAGTTATATGATAGGTACAGATATCTATATTCATACACATCCATAGGGAAGAATGAAAGTATGTCATTTCCAGAAAGGTGGATAGAATTAGAGACCATTACGTTAAGCAAATCAAGGTGGACTCACAAAGAAAAGTAGTGCATGCTTTCTTTCTCGTGCTCAGCCTGGAACTGAAAATACTTCGGGCTGGACTGACAGCCCTGTCAGTAAAAACACTTGTCTCGCAAACATGAGGACTGGGGTGCAGACCCTACACCGGCTTCCAAGGGGGGTCCGGCTGCGTGTGTGAGAACAGCCCTGCAGAAATGAACAAGCAGATCCCTTGGGGAAACTGACCAGGCGCCTCGCTGAACTGGGGAGCTCCCGGTTTAGTGAGAGACTTCGTCTCAATTAGCAAGGTGGAGACTGATGGAGGAAGACAGCCACTATCGGCCTCTAGCCTCCACACAAATATGTGCACGTGTGCACGCACAAACATGGACGGATGCTGCATGCACATGAGACACCACAGACACACAAAGAAATATGCCCGTGACATGAAAACAGAAAGGGGACTTTTTGTAGAGAGGGTGGGGGGAGCAGAAATGGGGAAGGAGACAAGCAAAAGTACCGGGAGGCGTGAATGTGAGCCAAGTACAGTGATACACACGTGTAAAAATAACATGACTAAACCCATTTTTCTACATGTTAACTAAAAACATCAATAAAACGAAAGTGTGCCAGACGCTCTCTGCATTCTAGGTTGCTCTTTTCTATGTTGCTCAGAGCCCATGGAGACCAACCTTGATGTATCCGTCACCCAGGATTCCCTCATCTCTGTCTTCTGAGGAACATCAGTGGGTGACAGAGATCAGAATGGCGTCCCTCCGACAGGTGGTCACTGGCAGAGGTCAGATGATAAATCCTTCTCTGCCACAGCTTCGCTGTGTCCGCCTTCCTGTATCAGCTCCACTTTCCTGTCACTTCAAGTCATCTAGATGCGTGCGTGTGTGTGTGTGTGTGTGTGTGTGTGTGTGTGTGTGTGTGTGTGTGTTATGTACATATGTGTGTACGCATGTAGAGGCCAGAGGTCTTCATTGGGCATCTTCTCCGATTATTCTCTTGAAACAGGTTCCTCCCACTGAGCCCAGAGCTCCAGGAACCCTCTTATTTCTGCCTCCCCTCCCGCAGCTGCTCGTGGGTTACAGATGTGCACTGCCACACGGCTTTGTGTGAGCACTGGGGTGAGATTCAGATCCTCATTAGCAGGACAGATTTACTGACTGAGAAAACCGCTTCCCTTGGCTGACGATGTAGTGTGGTTGGTAGAGTGCTTGCCTAGCCCTCATGAAACCCTGGGTTCCCATCCCCAACACTGCTTATAAACTGAAGTGGCGGCTCACCCATATCATCCCAGCATAACAAAGGTCAGGCGGGAGAATCAGAAATTCAAGGTCATCCTCAGTTACATAGGGAGTCCAAGGCCAGGCTGAACTACATGAGACTCTGTCTCAAATTAAAATAAAATTGTCTATAATATGTATTTTTATCTTATCTCTATCACCTCTCTGATTTATATCTGCATTTCATAGTAATCTATCACCCATTTATCAATTACATTTTCTTTATCCATTTGCCTGTTGCTGGACATCCAGGCTGATTCTCCATCCTGGCTATTGTGACCAGTACTGTGGTAGCCATGGACACCAACATGTGTTCTTTATCTGTTTACCAGTGAGGATCTTTTCCCCTCACTAGACTGTAAGCTCTATGAAAGCAGTAGCTAAAAGAGAAATCCCACTCCATAAACAATAAAAACGAATGAATACGTGACATAAGGTACCTGGTAGAACAGGAACCGGGTCAGAAGAGATGAGACCTGTAAGTTCTCATCATACCCATTTTCCCCACGGATGCCAAACCCTGGATGTCTCCCGCTCTTGACTGGTTCTCTTAATTCTGCCCAGATCCTTGAAAAGAGTTTATTCATGAAATCACCCTACAATGAGGATATCATCTATTTTCTACCACGATCCTGTCTCAAACCAACGTACAATGATAAAAGCTAGAAAAACAAATCAGGGTAATGGATGGAAATGAGGGGACGTAAGGGGAAGAGGCTATTCAGTATTCAGGAGACGGAAGTCAAGGAAGACATCTCTAACGAGCGTTTGAGCCGAACAGTGGTGGCGCACACCTTTAATCCCAGCACTCGGGAAGCAGAGGCAGGTGGATCTCTGTGAGTTCAAGGTCAGTCTGATCTACAGAGCGAGTTCCAGGACAACCAGGGCTACACAGGGAAACCCTGTCAAAAAAAAAAAAACAAGGGGGGGGGGCAACATTTGAGCAGGTGAAACAAGGAGTGACTCCTGTGGCTGTGGAGCAGGAGGGCACTATGACAGGCCTAGCAGCAGGTGCAAAGGTCCTGAGGTGACCGCAAGAGGTCCAATGTGTGGCAATACAGTAAGAACAGAGAAAAGCAGGCTGTAGCCAATGCCAGAAGAGTCATTCAAGCCAATCATAAGAACTTGAGAATCTATTCTGAAAGAAATGGAAAGGAGGCGGGCAGAGCATCTAAACCGAGGAAGAACACGACCTGCTCAGTTCTGAGAAGGTCATTCCAGGGCTGGGGGATGGCTCAGTGGGCAAAGTTCTTGCTGTGAAAATGTGAGGATCAGAATCCAGAGCCCCAGAACCCATGTAAACACCGAACAGGCATGGTGGCCCGCGGTAATCTCACTACAGGAGAGGCAGAGACAGAGGATCCCCAGGGCTCTGGCTAGGCAGACTAGCTGGAACTGATGAGCTCCAGGTTCCGCCTGAGACCCTGTACACAAAGACACCGTTAAATAAATCAGTGAGTAATCGAGAAGATACTTGATATCAACCTCCTGCCTCTGTAGATACCCACACCCATGCGCCCACCTGCATGTGCACAGGCAAACACATATACATGCATAACATACACACACACACACACACACACACACACACACATGAACATGAGAAAAGAAAAAACATCACTTCAGTTGTGGAGCGGAGACTATGATAGAAAGGCCAACACAGAAGCAGGGAAAGCCATCATAAATGATAGAACTCAGACAAAGGGAGCCAGTGAGAAGTCAGGGATTTGTTTCGGCTGATGTTTATTTGTGATGTTTACTCTGCATCTAAGCAGAGATGACGAGGAGGAGGGCTCCCAGCCGAGGGGTGTACAGACATCAGGATGGGAGCTCTAGAGTGGAGAATTATCCATCTATAAACAGTCTCTGAGGTCATGAAACTGGATGACATCAGCTTGTGATTTAGTATCTTTGGAGATACAGAGTCCAGGGCTAGATGTTGGAGCCCACCAGACCTTAGGGCTCAGGGACTCCAATAAAGAGCCTGTATTAGGGAGGAGCAAAGTGTTTCAAGCTGGGTGTGGTGACACATGCCTGAATCTCAACACTTGAGAGGTAGAGGCCGGAGGATCAGGAGTTCAAGGTCATTCTCAGCTATACATCAAGCTCCAGGCCAGCCTGAGCTACAAGAGAACCTGTCTTAAAATAAAAATAAAGCCGGGCAGTGGTGGCGCACACCTTTAATCCCAGCACTCGGGAGGGAGAGGCAGGAGGATCTCTTTGAGTTCAAGTTCCAGGACAGCCAGGGCTGTTACACAGAGAAGGATTGCCTGCTTAGCCCTAAACAGGACATCTGTGTCAGTACCACCCCCACCCCACCCCCCAACCCACCCCACCCCAAGGCTCCTGGGACATCCTGGAAAGACCAGTAGAGCTGGAGGATGGGGAGGAGCACTGTGAAATGATGCCTCCTGGAAATGACCAGGCCATGCACTCGGAAACTCCCTGCAGCTATGCTTTCCTGCAGCAGACCTGCACAAGGTCAAGCCAGCAAGGTCAGTCAGCGTTCCTGCAGGCAGGACTCATTGGACTCAGCAGGTTACAAAAACAGACATAAAGGGAAGGCTGTGAAGGTGGGAGGGGGAGGTTGTGGGGGGCACTTGGGAGGTGGGAGGGGAGATTTGGGGTGAGAATACAGGTATGTACATAATTGTATGTGTATGTATAATGTATGTATGTATATATGTATATATATATATATAATTATCAAAAAATAAAGAAAATATATTCTATTAAAAAAATAGGAGCTGGAGAGATGGCTCCATGGTTAAAACACTCGCAAACACAAGTGTGAGCACCTGAGTGTGGATGCCCAGAATCCAGGTAAAGAGAGATGTGATAGTACGTGCCTGTAACCCTGGAGTTCCTACACACATACATATGCATGCATGCACGCGAGCTCTTGTGCACGCACACACAAACACGAGTGTGCACGCATGCACGTGCACACACACACAGAGGAGAAGGGGCACTGAAAGGGAGTTTTTTAGTGGATGGTAAGGAGTAAGTCTTGTTTAAAGAGTTCAAGAGGCAGATGGGAAGTAAAGAGATGAAGGGACAAAGCACACTCTTTTGGAAGTCCTGCTGTAAAAAGGGCGGCACCAAAGGTGTAGCTGGAAGGAGACCCGGGGGCCGCAGAAGGTTCTGTTGCATTCTGATTTGCAGGCTGAGGAGAACAAGAGTGTTGTGTGATATTTTGATTGTGTCCTGAAAAATAAAGCTTGCTTGGAGTCAGAGGACGGAGCCAGCGACTAGCTGACCAAAATTAACCATAGAGGTCTGGAGGACTGGAGACAGACAGGAGACAGGAAGTAGTAAAGCGGGGCTGAGAGCGGGTCTCGGCCCTTTTGGAGGAAGTAACAGAAGTAGGAAGTTACTGGTGGTTGCTCCCCTGCTTCTATGATCTTTCAGGTTCTTACCCGATATCTGACTCTCGATTTTTTTATTGATAAAGAATAATGACATAAACACTTCATAAGAGAGAAAACAGCAACATGGTGATGCTCAGGAAGGCAAGTGTGAAGTGGAGAGGGGATGGCTTCCCTGGGATTTCCATTCCATTTGTCTCTTACTACAAGAGAGCTGAAGAGGTGGCCATGGCTAGAGCAGAGGGGTGAAGGAGGAGTTCAGGTCGTGGGGGCTGGAGAGATGGCTCAGCGGTTCAGGTGGGGGCTGACAGGGATGGTCTTCCAGGGGTTTCTGTCTTACCAAGAAATAAGAGAGGTGCTCATCTGAAGACACACAGGAGGGAAAGCTATTGACAGCTTGAGGAGAGCATGTAGTCCATGTGTCCGTAGCTACTCGCTAAGAGGATGAGCTACCTGGAAAGGGAGATGCTCAGCGCGTGTGGTTATCCCTTCCAGATCTGTAGCCACACCGACAAGGGAATTCTCACTGGCCTAGCATCTCTCTGTGGGGCTCAGTCCTCACACATGGCTCTCTGCTCTTTGGGACCCGCTCATTTCTCAAGGAATGGCATATATTGCTCGCTCTCTCTCTCTCTCTCTCTCTCTCTCTCTCTCTCTCTCTCTCTCTCTCTGTGTGTGTGTGTGTGTGTGTGTGTGTGTGTGTGAATGTATGTGTGTGTGCGTGCATGTATGCATGTGTAAGTACATGTGTATCTGTATGAATGCATGTGTAGGTCAGAAAACAACCTCAAATATCCTTCCTCAGACACCATCCACCCTGGTTTTTGAGACAGGGTTCTAGGCAGCCTGGTTTCTTACTAAGCAGGCTAGGATGGCTGGCCAGCAAGTCCTAGGAACCTGCCTGACTCAGTATCCTCATCCCCAGGATAACAAATATATACTGCTACACTTCGCTTTTTATTTACATGGATTCTGGAGACCGAACTCAGGTCCTTGTGCTCGGAAGGCGAGCACTTTCCTGACTGAGCCAACTTCTCCCCAACCCCTAAAACTGTCTTTTTTACAATATATTTTTATTTTTAATTACATATAATTGTGTGTGTCTGCAGGTGGATCTGTGCATGTGAGTGCAGATAACCTGGAGCTGGAGCTGCAGGCTGCTGTGAGCCATAGGACATGACAGCTGGGAACGGAACCTGGGTCTTCTGCAAGAACAGCAAATGCTCTTCTGTTTTTGTTTTGTTTGCTTGTTTTTGGTTTTTCAAGACAGGGTTTCTCTGTGTCACCCTGGCTGTCCGGGAATTCACTTGTAGACCAGGCTGGCCTTGAACTCAGAGATCCGCCTGCCTCTGCCCTCAGAGTACTGGTATAAAGGGGTTCGCCACCACCGCTCCGCCAGCAAATGTTCTCAACTGCCCAGCCTTCTCAGCTGCCCTTGATGCTGTCATACCTAGAATGAATTAACACTGTAACTCTGTTTTCATCCTGCTGAGCACTGTTTCAGACATACAGAGACACAGGGATGCTGCTGGCACTAGACAGGTTTGGGGTCTGAGTAGGGAGCACTGGTTTGCATACAAGCACCTGCATGAAATAGCTAAGCTGCCTTGACCACGAGCACACTCGGGGCTGGAATTATGAATAACTACTATAAGGTTATAGGAACTGTTCAGCTCCGAGAGACAGAAAAGGCTTGGTGGCAGCAGGAGCAGCGTCTACAAGGGCAGTGGGAACAGTCTCTAGGCCTGCAAGTCATCTTGTGTGCTCTCCGATACATCTCAAAATACATCAGTGAGCTCAACTTTCTCCCAGCGCTACAACTCAGCTCTATGCCTTTGAAAGACACACCCTGTCAAAATATGTGAAGTTGAGAGTCCTGAGTCCAGACCTCACATGGAGGTCTGAAGGAAAGAAAAAAGCAACTACTTACATGCTGGCTGCCACCTCTTCCCTCCCTCTCTCCCTCCATTCCTCCCCCGCCCCCCACCCACCCTGCCTCCCGGGCAGCTGGGGATAGGAGCCTTCACCCATTCTTCTCAATTCATTTCCTTTTTGAGACTTCTTTTCACTTGCTGTTTGTCTTAACCAGAGTTTGCCCATATTTGGGATAGGGGAGTTAGCAATGGAAAGATTCAGTCCCTCTCTCTTTCCCAGGATAGGCGACCTCCTTCCCATTCCTGAGACCTTTAGATGTGTACATTATCTCTATTTTGGGTGGCTACAGCTAGGGCAGGAACAAGCTTATTTTGTCTGTTTGGTAAGTGGGAAAAGGAACTGGGGGTGCTCAGTTGGTACAATGCTTTGGCCTTCACAGATCCCTTGGTTCCATCCCCAGCATCATATAAACCCAGTGTGGAGCTGGCCAAGGCAAGGCACACCTTTCATCCCATTAGTCAGAAGGCAGATGCAAGGGAATCTCTGTGAGTTTGAGGCCAGCTGGTGCTACACAGTAAGATCCTATTTCAAAACAAACAAACAAAAAACTGACCACAAGCCTATAATCACAACATCGGAGAATCAAATATTCAAGGGCTTTGGCTAGCCTTGAGGCCAGCCTGGGCTACATGTGACCTTGTTTGAGAAACATAAGAAGAGTATAGTTTGTTTCAGAGCTCGCTGAGTGACAGATCTATGTCACCCAAGCCCAGGCACTGGAAAACACATACCCTCTCTGAAGGCCCCTGGAAAAAAAACAGAGCCACACGCATTTTACATATCAGGTTGCACCTGCCACTCAGTTATCTTTCCCGGGCTTCACAGAGATAAGAAACTCACTCAGCCTCTGTCATCCCACAGACCAGTTCGTAAGTTTCAGGAGGCGGCAGAAACCACATGGCAGCAAGCAATAAAACGCAGTATCGGCGCCCCAGGGTTCCTATTAAAGATGATTGGAAATATGTTTGGGACTACCACAGGAAGTAAGATGACTGCCAGGCGAAGGAAATAGAAGTGAGCGCAACTGACGTTGTTTGGCTTTAAAGGGCAAACCAGGTGAAATCTTGTAACCTCAAAGGGAAGACAGAAAGACAAGACTGAGATTCACTTAGGTTAAATAAATTTAGACCATAAAGGGGACTACTTTCTTTTTTTTTTTCGGGGGGGGGGGCGCGGTTCAAGACAGGGTTTCTCTGTGTTGCTTTGGAGCCTGTTCTGGAACTCACTCTGTAGCCCAGGCTGGCCTCGAACTCACAGAGATCCACCTGCCTCTGCCTCCCGAGTGCTGGGATTAAAGGTGTGTGCCACCACTACCCGATGTCAAAAGCCAATGATCTTTTGCCTACCATAGAAGGAATGACACCCCTTTTGTGTAGCACTACAATCTCTGTCTCCGTCTCTCCATGTCTCCCTGTCTCTGTCTGTCTGTCTGTCTCCCTCTCCTGCCCCACCCCTTCGGGATCATACCCCACCAGCTCAGTCACCGCTGCTTCCTCTGGAGCTGTTTGCAGGTTTGTGGAGATAATAGTCAAGAACCTGGCCTGTGGCGATCCTGGAGGACTGTCTCACTGGACAGGCCTTAAGTCCAACGGGAAGAAAGAAGGCACTGGTCCTAGAGAAGTGAGGGGAAGGTAGACATCACCAGCTTCGGAGCTTGGGCCTTGGCTAGGGCTGCAGCCTAAGCAGAAGTTAAAGGTGGAGCTGGGAGCAGACGGGAGTCTGTGAACGAGCTGGGAGCTCAACCAGGGGAGCCCTGACAGGCTCAGCCTGGACTGAGAGCATAGGGAAGACTGGAGTGAGAGCTTTTGAGATAGGACTGAATGAAGGACACAGACAGACAGATGGACGGATGGATAGATAGTGCTGTGGGGCATTTACCAGAGAAGACTGCTCGGACATGGGTTTAAGCCAATAGAAAGTCTTTATTAGTGAGGCCAGTGAGGGTGCTCAGGATCCCAACATAGTCCAGAGTCTTCCTCAGGGTGAGATTTTAAGCACAAAAAAACACGTTCTGGGTTGACATACTTCAGTTAACAAGAATAGTTAGCCAGACGCAGAACTACAGAAGCCAAAAAGCAAGGTTAATACACTTGGAGACTTTTCCATAGCTATGGACTTCGATAGAATAGGCCTTTGTTTTCATTTTTGGCAGGTGGTGCTGTCTACATGCTGAGTTTTATAGCCTGAATGGTACTTCTGTCATGGAGTCAGTTGTGCTAAGGTCTGGAGCTTTGCTATGGATAGATAGATAGATAGATAGATAGATAGATAGATAGATAGATAGATGGATGGATGGATGGATGGATAGATAGATAGATAGATAGATAGATAGATAGATAGATAGATAGATAGAAGACAGATACATACATACATACATACATACATACATACATACATACATACATAGAGTGGTAAAGTGGTAGAGATTTTTGTTTTTCTTTTTTGAGACAGGGTCTAGTATAACCTGGGCTGGCTTCAAGTTCACTATATAGCCAAGGATAACCTTGAACTTGCAACCCTCCTCCCTCTGCTTTCCAAGTGCTGGGATTACAGGCACAAGCCACTATGCCCAGTTTAGCCAGAGCTGGGGACCAAACCCAGAGCCTCCTGTGTACTGGGCAAACACTCTACTGACCGAGCCACATCCCTAGAACAATGGTCATATTCTTGAGGGCAATTCTTTTATGTTAAGCATGTAATGTCTACGGCAACCTGGGAGGGTGAGTCCTACCATGGGTTCTATTTTATAAAGTAGGAACCTAAGGAGGAGAGAGATTTGTAAGCAGTGGATCTAGGGGGGTAAGTAACTCCTTGTACGTTTATTGGATAAAAGAGCAAATCAGTAAGTCACGATTCCTACATGGTGTGTGTGTGGGGTGTTTTGTTTTGTTTTGTTTAAAAAAAAAAAAAAAAGCCTTTTCAACTTTCTCAAGCAACTTGAAGATGTGTTTGAGATTCCTAATTAAAACCCTGGTCACAAACTGCTTGAAGGAGCAGCTCAAATGGTGTACAGAGCAGTCAAAGGGTGATCTTTAGTGAGTTTATTTGACTGTAAAATGCAAGACGGTGAAGACTGTTATCTCAGGGAAGAGATAAAAGGCAAGCAGGGGCAAAGATAACAGATTTCGACAGCCACAGGATCTGCTCTCTGAAAATCACAGCTGTTTTCCGTATCTGCCAGCCAACTGGAACTCATCAAACTACTTTGTTGAAAGCCCACAGGTCCTGGCAGTTTAGAGAGGTATTCATGTAGAAAGCCCCCAGGTCCTGGCAGTTTAGAGAGCTTTCATCCAGTTGCCATGGGAAACCGGTCTGCTAAGGACGTGCAGGGGTATCCAGTCTTTTGGCTTCTCTAGACTAAGGGGCATGCTTAAGAACAGTGAAATCAAGTTTATGCACACACACACACACACACACACACACACACACACACACACACAGATGTGCTTGGCTTGCAATCCTGAGGAACTGAAGTCAATCCCCAGGTCCCATATAAAAGAGCCAGATGTGATGGCCACACTTGTAATCCCAGATCTGGAGAGATAAAAACAGGCAGACCCCTGGTGCTCACCGACCAGCCAGCCAGGCCTATCTAGTCAGCTTCAGGCAGGTGAGAGACTACCTGAAAGATAAAAAAAAAAAAAAAGGTAGATGGTGCCTATGGACTGACACCCACAGTTGTCCTCTGGCCTTCACACCGACATACACACCTGTGTACCCCCACACTTGCACACACACACACAAATTGAAAAAAAAAAGTCATGACTTTTTGAGTAGGCTTACAATTTTATGTTGGGCCACATTCTTTCCCATCCTGGGGTCCATGTGGCCTGCGGACTGTAGGTTGGACACCCATGCTAGAGCTTACCCTCACTTATTCTGCATTCAACTGGGGAGTACCCCCTCTCACCAGTCAGCACTAGTCGGGGAGAGGGACACCGGGGAGTCTCTCTGGACTGAAAGGCTATCTAGTACGTATGGGTAGCAGCAGTACCGGAACGGCCATTGCTGTGGTCTGAATGTTTGTCCTCTCCCAGACTTTGTATGAAAGTTTAGTCACCACTGCAAGCATAGTAAGAAGAACTTTTAAGAGATGGTTGGACCAAGAGCTCTCTGAAACTCACGAGTACGTTAACACTGTTGTTGCTAGAGACGGCACCTTGTTATAGAACAAACTGGCTGGTGAAATGAATCAGTAGGTAAAAACGCATGCCCCCAAGCCTGAGGAGCTGGGTTCACACCCAGGCCCTACTCGGTGGAAGGAGAGAGTCGACTTCCGGAGGTTGTTCTCCTCCCTCTCCCTCTCCCCTCTCCCCTCTCCCCTCTCCCCTCTCCCTCTCCCTCTTCCCTCTCTCTCTCTCTCTCTCTCTCTCTCTCTCTCACACACACACACACACACACACACACACAACTCATTTAATAAATGCCATGAGAAATGTGTGTTGTTTTCTTCCTATGCTCCCCTGTCCTTCCTTCCTCTCTCCGTCTGTCCTGCCACAAGATGCCAGAGCAAGAAGGCATTTACCAGATGCCAACCCCTCACCCGAACTTCCCAGTATCCAGACCTATGAGCCAACAAGTCTTTGTTCGTCATAACTTAGTGCAGAGCTGGGGCTACTCCTCAGCTGGTAGAGTCCTTGCCTGGCATGCACAGGGCCTTGGGTTCCATCCCCACCGTTGCATAAAGCCTGGTGTGGTGATGCATAAACCCAGTGGAGTGCTGTACACCTGCGTCCTCAGCACTTAGGTGATAGATGCTGCAGGAACATCAGAAGTGCAAGGTCATGCTCAGCTATATATTGAGTTGGAGGCAAGCCTGGGCTACATGAGACCCTGTCGATCGGATGGATAGATAGATAGATACTACTTTGGAGGAAAAAAACGAATTACCCAGTCTGTGGCATTCTGCTGTAACAGCACAAAACAGACAAAGACAGCCATCTAGCCAATCAACAAGCTTTGGGCAGGACCTACTCTGTGTTCTGCTTCAATGCTTGGATTTGCCAGCAGAGTAAAATAGTCCCCTTGGGCTACAACTCAGGGGACCTCATTTCTTTACAGAAACCGACAAGCTAGACTACAAGTTGTAGCAAGTCTGTTTCAGGTGGAAAGGCAGCTGCATTAACTAGCTCTCAGCCGCTCTTGGCCAATCAGTACGCTGCCTCAGCTGCCTGTCAACAAGGCAACAGGGTCAAGGGCATCTGGTTGCCAAGGGGCCGCCCCCAGCCCTCTACCCTTCTTCCTGCTGTTTTCGTCACCCATTTCCTCTGACTGCTTGGCCTCATCCATAGTACTTCTGTCAGCTGCTGTCCCTTGAGTTGGCACTCACGCTGAGCAAAGTCACCTTAGGAATTTCGTTTTCACTAGGCTTTGCGTGTCGCACACTTGTGACCCCTGCCCCCGAAAGACACCCCGTGATCAGTTGCTACCCAGCAGCTTGGCTGAGGTGAAGGGGGAAATGGGGTTAGCATTTACTGAAAGTGGGCAGGCTGCAGTGGAAATCCCCAAAGAGAAAGATGCAAAGTATACTGTTTCTAGCAAGGATGGAGAGAGCTGTGGAACCAAAGTAGGTGTGGGCACCAGAACACAATGCAAAATTAGTTCTATGGTGAGAGGAAAATGTGAAGACTATATCTCTTTAGGTGAAAAATGAAAATTTTCAAACCTGTAAAATAATTAAAAGAATAACTCAATAATGCCCCGATGAAATAAGGTATGCCTACTTCTTTCTCCAAGTCCTTTAAAAAAAACCATGATAACCAGGTGTGATCACGGCTGTCCTGCAGCAGTCAGGAGGCTGAGGCAGGGGGATGGAGAAGTTCAGGTTAGCCTGGGCTACATAAAACCCTTCTAGAGAGGAGTGAGAGAGAGGAAAACAGGGCGTAAGAAATGAGAGGAGGGGAGAGGAGGAGAAAGAAAAAGAGAGGTATGGGGCTGTAGCTCAGTTATTGGAGGGCTTGCCTAGGGTGCACAGGGCCTTGGGTTCAATCCCCAGGACCTCATAAAGCCGGTGTGGTGATGCGTGCCTGCAACCTCAGCACTCTGGAGGCTGAGCCAGGAGGAAAGAAGTGCAAGATGATCCTTGGCTCTGTGTCAAGTTCAAGCTCAGCCTGAGCTACACGAGTCTTGTCTCAAAAAAGAAAGAAAGAAAGAAAGAAAGAAAGAAAGAAAGAAAGAAAGAAAGAAAGAAAGAAAGGAAGGAAGGAAAAAGGAATGACGTGGGAGTGGGAGTGGAGATAAGGCGAAACCTGCTTTTTGACTCTTTGGTCTCGTGTCCCCCACCTCCCCTCCGTGAAATGCCAATCATTTTCAAAAATAAGAGCTGTTGCTACTCAGTCATCGTGCTGGAGGTGGCTGTGTGTGTGTGTAACTTCTTGGTGGGCCTTGCTTCATGTTAAACACAGTAAAGCTACTAAACATCTGCCTCTTTGAAGATGTGAAGTCAAGCAAACTCTATTTCCTGTAGACTCCACCGTGTGACAGAGTCAAGGCTGCTCCCGGGTCCCTTCCTGTGGAAGGATGCTTGTTTTACAGCTGCTCTGGGCCCCATATCTCTACTTCACCTCTTTCAACAGATGTTGGCCTGTGTCACTTTTGACGCTAGCCAGCACCTCCCCACAAGAGTGTCTCTCACTTCAAGTCATGTAAGTCAAAAGGAATCTCACTGCACACTTCATGCATATATTAATCCATTTCATCTCTACAGCGCCCTAATTTGGATAGATTAAATTGTCATTTCCATTTGTGTGTGTGTGTGTGTGTGTGTGTGTGTGTGTGTGTGTGTAATAAATTAGTGATGTACTTAGCTGTGCGTGAACATGTGGAGACCAGGGGTGGACTTTGGGTGTCTTCCTCAGTTACTCTCCACTGTGTGTTTTCGAGACTGAGTCTCTCCCTGGACCTGGAGCTGACTGTTTCAGCCAAACTGGCTGGCCGGTGAGTAGCTGATGGTCCTCCGGTCTCTGACTCCCCAGTCCTAAGATTGCAGACATATGCCATGCCTGGCTTTTACATGAGTCTTGAATATCCAAACCCAGCTTGCACGATAAGCACTTCACCTGCTAAGTCACTGTCCCCATTTTACAGAAGAGAAAATGTGTCTGTAAAACTTCCTGGTCTGTGTGTTTCTGTGAGGAAGTCATAGTACTGCTGCGCGTGTTCACATGCAGCTGCACACTGTACCCTTGTCCTCCTTGATGTAACCTCCGAATCGAGGGTTTCAAACTATCCCATCGTGTCAACATTTGGTTGTATTGTAACTACTCCTATGCCCTTGGCTTTCTCCAGATACAGTTCTCATCTCTTCACAGAGAATTCACCAGAAGACAAATGTTGCCCGGGGTCCAGATTGCCCATCTGGCATGCAGGAATAAGTTAGCCAGCCTTCCATCTTCATGAGCCAAGGAGAGACTGCGACCCCACCGAGGGTCCATCGAGGCACTCATCCACAAGCCAGGTGGATACAAGGGACACAGTCGCTGCCTCTCTGCCCTCCCTCCCTTCCACACTCTGGCCATTCTTCCCTTCCAACTGGCCAGGCCAAATAGCAATCATCCTTCATGGCAGCTTAGTTCATCTCCAGAACTGAAAGCCCATTCCAATCCCTTGCTGTGGTTCCCCCAACAGTGTGTAATTTCCTGACGTGTCCTCTCCCTTTGCTTCTTTGACTTCCAAAGGGCAAGGATAACAGCTTGTGTTCATGTGTACCTAATAACCACTGTCAGACTCACTGACGGGGCTGGAGAGATGGCTCAGCGATTAAGAGCATTGGCTGCTCTGAGGGGGCCCAGGCTCGATTCACAGCATCCACATGATGCCTCACAGCCATCTGTAACTACAGTCCCAGGAGATCCAATGTCCTCTTCTGGCCTCCACAGGCTCTAGGCACACATGTGGTACACAGACACACACACAGGCAAACATGTATACATATATATATATGGTTTTTCGAGACAGGGTTTCTCTGTGTAGCTTTGCGCCTTTCCTGGATCTTGCTCTGTAGACCAGGCTGGCCTCGAACTCACAGAGATCCACCTGCCTTTGTCTCCCGAGTGCTGGGATTAAAGGCGTGTGCTGCTGCTGCTGCTGCTGCTGCCGCCGCCGCCGCCGCCGCCGCCGCCACCACCACCACCACCACCCAGCAAATACATATTTTTTAGAAAAACTCACTGAGGGGTGGGCCAGCAAGATGTCTCAGCTGCACACACCTGACAACCTGAGCTCAAAGCCTAAATCCCAGGGTAGATGGAGAGAACTGGCTCCCAAAAGTTGTCCTCTGACTTCCACATGCGTACTGTGACCTGTATGCTCTTGCCTTCAATTACACCATACATATGCTATCCATATAATATTCGCGTGCACACACACACACACACACACACCTCACTGGAAGAGATGGCTCCATCAGTTACAGCGCTTCCTTTGTAGAAGGCCAGGTATGTTAGCACAGACCTGTAATCCCGGTGACACTGAGGTAAGAGGACCGACAAATCCCTGGAGCTTGCTGGTCAGCTAGCCTACCCTACTCGGTGAAGTTCCAGGTCAATGAGAGATCTTGTCTCAACCAAAAGTGGTGCCTGAAGAGTGGCACTCAAGGTTGTCCTTTGACCTCCACATACACGTGAACATACGTGTACAGAGTGTGTGTGTGTGTGTGTGTGTGTGTGTGTGTGTGTGTGTGTGTGTGTGTCACCGGGATGCAGAGTGGGGAGCAGGCACATTTCCATGCTCAAACTCTTTACATGGGTTTGGGGAACTCAGGTCCTCATGGTTGTGCAGCAGGCACTTCTCCCAGCCCACGCCTGCTTCTTAATCTGGAAAGTCAAGGTGGTCATGACAGCACCTACCCTATGAAGTCGCTGCGACTTTAAACTGTTGATCTACATCAAGCTCTTAGCATTATACCCCCAACAGCCTTAGCCGTTTTGGTCAGTGTCACACTCTCTTCTTTTTTTATTTTTCACTCACATGAAGCTTTTACACAGACACCTGATCTTTTGCCTTGTGCATTCTTTGTGTCCAAAAGCCCGCCTTAAAATAAAATGGTGACTTTTTTTTTTCAAAAGCAATGATCAGAAATGCCTCTCGGCTGGGCATCATGGACAAAAAGGACTCCAGTAGATGTATACTCAAATGCCAGTGTCCCCATAGCATGTCTGAGTCCCAGTTCCTTGACCTGTGAAATGGGGCTGATGACATTTTCCTCACATCTTTGTTGACATCAGAGGCAATGTGATGACCATCAGCTGAAACGTGGTAGGCACTTGATTAACACAGACACTTTCACCGTCACCACCGCCATCACGAACTAGCTTCCTTTGTGTTCTGTGAAGTACTTAATACAAGGATAGGGTTGGTTTTTTTTTTTTTGTTTTTTGTTTGTTTGTTTGTTTGTTTTGTTTTGTTTTTTCGAGACAGGGTTTCTCTGTGTAGTTTTGGCGCCTGTCCTGGATCTTGCTCTGTAGACCAGGCTGGCCTCCAACTCTCAGAGATCCACCTGGCTCTGCTTCAAAACTTATGTCTTAATACTAGTTTGTAATAGCAGTTTAAAGAATTCTTTTTTTTTTTGTTTTTTTTTTTTTTTTTTGTTTTTCGAGACAGGGTTTCTCTGTGTAGCTTTGCGCCTTTTCCTGGAACTCACTTGGTAGCCCAGGCTGGCCTTGAACTCACAGAGATCCGCCTGGCTCTGCCTCCCGAGTGCTGGGATTAAAGGCGTGCGCCACCAACGCCCGGCTTAGTTTAAAGAATTCTTGACTCCTCAGCTACAAGCCGGCATGCGTTTCATAAACTGCACAACTCCAAAACGTTCTACCAATTGACAATGATAGGTGAGAAAAATCTAAAAACAATTTTGTGTTGTATCTATATTTGAAACAAATTTCTGTTTCCCTATACATATTGAAGCATGAATTTAAAATTCCTGGAACTGTGGTATCATTCAGCTGGTAGAGTACTTATCCAACATGAATGGGGTTTGATCCCAGGTATGCCAACCATGGCTTTGAGCCCATCATTCAAGAGGTGAAGGCAGGAAGATCAGGAGTTCAAGGTCAGTCTCAGGTACATACTGAGTTAAAGATCAGCCTGGGCTGCATGAGACATTAGCTCTAAAATAAAATAAGATGGAATAAGTTCCTACCATGTTCCAGCTGATTGTTATCCCGGCCACTGCTTCTGATTCCTACAAGGATATGGAGGTTTTTTATAATAAAATAATGAATGATAAAACTTTTCAAAATGAAGGATTTGGCTTCAATGGTATCCTAAGTATGATTTCATGCCGTATGCAATAGCATGCTTCACTATTTTAATATAACTTGACATTAGTGGAAGACAGTGAGAGTTGTTCAAGATGCTCCTTGCCTTAAGAACACATTATTGTGGAGGAGCAAGTACCCAAAATCCCTTGGAAGTTACGAGGGATTCACTACCTGAAAATCTTTTTCAGATGAGATGTGTGTGTGTGTGTGTGTGTGTGTGTGTGTGTGTGTGTGTACATATATAATCAAATAGCTTTTCCCTAGCAGAATTAGGAACATAAGACCATTTGGGGGCAGTTGTCCTATTTCACAGATCAGACAAAAAAGCCCGAGATGTGAGAATTGCCCGTGAGGGTCAGTCCTTGGCCACGTTCTTTAGCTGGTGGTTTCTCTGGCTTGAATTTCTACATTTGTGCTAAGCTTAAGAGCAACTGCCATTTCTTCTCTGGCTTGGGTGTAGAAAAATGTGAGAACTGAGATCTAGGCCACCAGAGAGAGGGGATTTACATCCAACTGTGTATGTGAGACTAAAAAGAACGCAATACAAAAGCAAGGAGAGAAATACCAATTTGATGGAATCTCGTTTGATCAGTGTCATCAACTATCTTATCTATTTTTTTTTTAATTATTACCTAAAAACTGTGAATCAAAAATACGTTTGCTGGAGAGATGAGGCTGTGGCTCAGTTGAGAGAGTACTGGCCAAGCATGCGGGAAGCCCTGGGCTCCCTTCCTGGCGCCATATAAACTGGCTGTGGTGGACCAGGCCTGCAATTCCAGCAATCAAGAGACAGACACAGGAAGATCAGAAGATCAAAATCATGCTTGGCTACGTATTGAGGCCAGCCTGGACTATAAGAGACAATGTCTTAAAAAAAAAAAAAAAAAAAAAAAAAAAACCAGTGAGGAGAGCAACCCAGCTTTGAGTCCTCAAGACACACTGAGTAAGAGGAGAGGCAACTGACAGAACACATTCCCAGAAGAGAGAGCTGTTAGTCAAACAGGGATCTGTGGTCATGGTGTATTTATGGAAAGCCCCATTATTTACAGCAATTCAAAGAGAGCGAGGCCGGTGGACACGGGGGCACAACGGCGTTATCCGGAAGCCCTTCTTCGGATTTGATGGTGTTGAACACTGCTTGCCAGAATAAAATTGGGTAGCTCAAAAATGGCTTCAGACAGTGGCCTGCACAGCCTCTCCAGCTCTGTTCTGGACTTTGTAGACAGCCGCCACATCCCTGGAATGTGAGGAGTTATTTACAGGAGTGTGTACAACTCACAACGTCTACACCACTGAAGAAAATGTCTGTCCCTGTCCCAGGCAGCCATTAACAGAGGGGCAGCATCTCAGGCTTGCTGAGTTCTCAGGACACTCCTGTTCATGCAGTGGCTCCTCAGTGTTCTAAGATCAGATGGGAAATGGAGACCACTCCACCCCAGTGACCTGCTCTCAGCATACTGTCCTCATGATTACCGTCTAAGTACCAAAAGGTGAGTCATGTCTACGGTCATAGCATCCTGAATGTGCCCAAACCTCATCAAAATATGAGTTATTCTGAAATTGTAATTTCCTGAAGTTTTCTCCTATTCATCAACGTTATTGTTATTTCACTATTCATTAACATCTCCGCTAGAGAATGCAGGACAGGAAACAAGGCCCCTAAGGACACCATAAAGAAAATATTTAATCTGGTCAATATTAATAGAAAAAGTCTTAGGGATGGTGAGATGACTCAGGAGGTAAGGTGCTTGCTGCCAAGCCTGATGACCTGAGTTTCATTCCCAGAACCCACATGATGGAAAGAGAGAACTGACTCACCCAAGCTGACTTCTGCCCTCCACAAATGCACTGAGGCTCACACATGCCCAACACATACACACAAATAAATAACTTTTTTTGTGGTTTTTCAAGACAGGGTTTCTCTGTGTAGTTTTTGATGCCTATCCTGGATTTCGCTCTGTAGACCAGGCTGGCCTCGAACTCACAGAGATCCGCCTGGCTCTGCCTCCCGAGTGCTGGGATTAAAGGCATGCACCTGGTGGTGGTAGCATCTTAACAGAGTGATGGTCCCTAAAGCTCCTTTAGAAAGATCCTTTTTAAAAAATACGTTATTGGCCGAGCGGTGGTGGCACATGCCTTTAATCCCAGCACTCAGGAGGCAGAGCCAGGCGGATGTCTGTGAATTCGAGACTAGCCTGGTCTGAGTTCCAGGACAGCCAGAGCTGTTTTACAGAGAAACTCTGTCTCAAAAAAAATTAAATAATAAATAAATAAATAAATAAATAAATAAATAAACAAGAAGAGAGAAAGAGGAAGGGGAAAGAAGAAAAGAGAAGGAAAGGAGGGTAGGAGAGAAGAGAAAAGAAAGGGAGAATGGAGAAGGGAAGAGAAAAGGGAAAGAAAAGAGAAAACCCAATAGCCAATTCTTTGCATAACTAGATTCATGGGTGAGCAGCAAGGGGATCCATGCTGTGTGGTGGAGGGCCAGGCTCTCCCAGACTCCGGGTGCTGTGTGGTGGAGGGCCAGGCTCTCCCAGACTCCGGGTGCTGTGTGGTGGAGGGGCCAGGCTCTCCCAGACTCCGGGTGCTATCCTCCTCGGAATGCCGGCTTTTCCTTCTCACACCTGTTCATTTATGGAGTTGAGATAGCCATCCCAATTCCAGCCAACTCTCTCACAGTTGGTTTCAAGGCAGAGAGCAGACGGCAGGGGAACAGGCTTCTTTCCCGTATCTTCACATTATTTATAAAAACAGCCCTTCCGTGAAACCCTTGCTTGTTTGTGGCCCTTAGGTCACAGGAGCTAGGTCTCATCTCAAGGGAGGCTAAGTCGTATGGGTCTGCACAGCATCCAAGCTAGATGGAGAAGGAGGCAGGAAAGACTTTGCAATGACTCAAGGGAGAGCTGAGCACTAATACCTGACACCAGGAAAGACTGCTTCATTTGACAAAGGAAAAAGAGAGAGAGAGAGAGAGAGAGAGAGAGAGAGAGAGAGAGAGAGAGAGAGAGAGAGAGAGAGAGACTGAGTGAGGCTGGGAAATTCAGAAATGTGCATTTCGTATTTGTTTACTAGACTCACAGCTGGTTGGTGACATGGCTAAAGCTGAAAGCTGGGTCAGCCTGACCCTAGCTAGTCTTCTGCATGCGTGTTAGACCACATTGAGTGTGCCAAGAAACCGAAAGGAGGCAGGTAGCAATGGGGATTTTTCTATCAGACAGCTGAAACAATGTTAAGGGCAGAGAGCTGGTTTTTCTTGAATAATATAGACTCTGCCACTTCTCTTTCTCATTTTCTTTTTTTGATTGTGTGTGTGTGTGTGTGTGTGTGTGTGTGTGTGTGTGTGTGTACAGGGAGTGGAGAGAGCCCTGAATGAGTGAAGTCCTGAGTGAATGTTTGTTGACAGGAGCTGGCCATGTTAAGTGGCAAAACCTTTCCCCTGGGGTAAGGTTTAGAAGCATGGCAAAGCCTTCCTCAGAGGACCCAATGTTAGTATTGACAGCGTTTGCAAAAAATGCCCCCACCATAGCTCTCCTGCCGTGTTTAAGGCCTGAAGACGGCTCTCCTGCAGAGACTGTTTTGTCGATGGAGATTAGCTATGTGGTGATGTATTGTGTCCCCCAATATACTGCGTCTCCCAATAAAATTTACCGGAGGATCAGAGGAAAAAGCCAGCCACTATATTAACGTAGAAGTCAGGCAATGGTAGCACATGCCTTTAATCCTATCACTTGGCAGGCAGGGATCTGTCTGGATCTATGTGAGTTCAAGGCCGCACTGGGAACAGAGCCAGGTGTGGTGGCACATGCCTTAAATTTCAACACTAATTAACCATAGAGATCTGGAGGTCTGTACAGACAAACAGGAAGTGACAGAGCTGGGCAGGAAGAGGAAGTGATATAGCTGGACTTAGAGAGCAAATGAGAAAACAGAACAGCAAGGCTTATAGGTGTAGGTAGACAGGAAGTAGCTTGCTTTGAAAGCTGTGGAGTTGGTGAGGTAAGATTAGCTGTGGCTTTCCATATTTCCCTGATCTCTCAGGTTTTCACCCCTATATCTGGCTCCATTTTTTTATTTAATAAGACCATCTAGAAATTTGTCTACATAGATAAGCCTGTCTCCTTGATCCAGCTGCCTCCATGTTTATCTGCACATCATAACCCCACCTCCTTGGTAAGTGGTGTGCAGTAACCCTGCCTCTCTGTCCAAATCTATATGATAAACAGCCTATGACTGTGACTTCTCCACAGAGAGTCCAGATCACCCAATTCCAGCTTTTGTCTGTGGGAGTCTGTAGGTCTGCATTTTCTTCCTTCCCTTACCGCCCCAGTCAGGTCCATCCCTGAAGCCAGGCTGGATGTTGCACATGGGTTTGAGTTTGTATTTGTGGCAGAGTGAAACTATGCACATGGGGAAGAGGGAACCTCGGTGTGTATGTGGCCAGAAGACCACCTTAGTGTCATTCCTCGGGTGTTCTACCCCTTTTGTTTGAGTCATGGTTTCTCATTGGCCTGAACTTCAGCATGGATGCTAGGCTAACTGACGCAAAAGCTTTCAGAAAGATCTCCTGCCTCCACATATAGTGTTAGAACTCCAGGGGAGCACCTCATGCTGAGCTTTTGATGTGGGTTCTGGGAAGCTGAACTCAACTCCTCATATGTGCAAAACAAGCACTTCACGGAGCCATCTTTTTAGCCAACACAGCCTCCTTCCTGCTAGAAAACAGGCACTTAGCTTTTTTTTTTTTTTTTTTTTGGTTTTTTTGGTTTTTTTGGTTTTTTTGGTTTTTCAAGACAGGGTTTCTCTGTGTAGCTTTGGAGCCTGTCCTGGAACTCACTTGGTAGCCCAGGCTGGCCTCGAACTCATAGAGATCCGCCTGGCTCTGCCTCCCGAGTGCTGGGATTAAAGGCGAGTGCCACCACCGCCCAGTGCACTTAGCTTTTAATATTTTTTACGATTCATTTTTATTTATTTATTTATTTGTTTGTTTGTTTGTTTGTTTGTTTATTTATTGTGTGTGTGTGTGTGTGTGTGTGTGTGTGTGTGTGTGTGTGTGTAATTGGCTAGCACATTTGTGCAGGTATCCTCAGAGTCAGAAGAGGACACTAGATCTCCTAAACCCATGAATCTGGAGTGGGACAACGTGAATGCTAGGAACTGAACTCAGGTCCTCTGGAAGAGCAGGAAGCATTTTTTTAAACTGAAGGAACTTCTGGCTGTGATTTGAATCGACCATACCAACAGTTATCTAGGTCATAGTTCCAGTGTAGAAATATATCCCAAGACTGGTTCAGAATATGATTCCCTACCTTTATCCGACATGTTGGGGGCAGGGGATCTGGAAAGAGTTGACATGCTTCAGAAAATTAAAATGCATGCACTATTTAAAATTTACAAAGTGTAAAGGCTACTGTCAAGATCAGCAAAAAAAAATTCATTAATTACTAGTCTTGTGCTGTGTGCCACTGAGTGTCCTTGAGACCTTAACATGTGTTGCTGAAGTTGATTTGGCTTTACTTCCTTCTTTATGACTTCAGAGATTTTTTTTTTTTTAATGGCTCTAGATGCTGGAGAGATAGACAGCTCAGGGGCTAAGATCTAATCCTGCTCTTGCAGAGGACCTGAGTTCAATTCCCAGCACCCACAATCAGTGGCTCACAACCATCTGGAATTCCAGCTCCAGTGGTCTCGTATCCTCTTCTGGCCTCTTCAGGAAACTGCACACATTTGCCCAAACACACGTGTACACACAGAGAGAATCAAAGAGACACATCTCTTTTAAAATAAAAAGCTTCTAAAACTAGAGTGTTTTTATATCTTTATTTTTCTGCCTTTGGGAGGATAGAGTCTTGATTCTTTGTGGATCGTTATTAAAGACCCATCTTTTGACAGAACAGAACAATGCCCTAAATGGTATTAAGAAAGCAACCACTCTAGGCTGGAATCCAGGGCTAAATTACTCGATTCTCTTATGAAATAAAGAGATGAGGTGTTGGTTGCTCCTGAGCAGATCCATCCCAGATCATGTACACTGGGATGCACACACCTTCACGTCTTCTAGGAAGAAATGCTTTTATAAAGAACAGTTAAGTGCTCACTAAACATTAGAACAAGACTGCGAAGATTAGCATGGCCCCCATGCAAGGATGACAAGCAAATTCATGAGGTGTTGCAAATTCTCCATGGAAAAACTGAAAGAGTCTACAACATCAGTCAGCCTGCTGTGGGCATCATTGTAAGCAAGCAAGTGTAGTCAGACTTTCATTGGACCACCAGTGCCCAAATAATGATGTGGGAACTTCTTATTAATTATGAAAGCTTGGCCTTAGCTTAGGCTTGTTCCCAACTAGCTCTTGTAACTTAGATTAACCTGTTTCTATTAATCTATGTTCTGCCGTGTGTGTGTGTGTGTGTGTGTGTGTGTGTGTGTGTGTGTGTTGTTTTGTTTTGTTTTTACCTCTCCTCCATTCTGTATGTCCAACTCCCTCTGTGTCTGGCTGTTCAATCCTGCTAAGCCAATCAGAAGGCACCTTAGGCAGAGACACATCTTTACAGTGTACAGAAAGATTATCCCACAACGAGGAAGTTAAGAGCGAGATTCCTACCAAGAGAATTAATGTACATATTGAGCGCATTGAACACTCTAAAAGCCAAGACAGCTTCCTGAAATGGGTGAAAGAAAATGATCAGAAGAAGGAAGCCAAAGGGAAAGGCACCTGGGTTCAAGTGAAGTTCCAGTCTGCTCCACCCAGAGAATCACATGTTGTCGGAACTTACAGGAGGGAGCCTGAGATCCTGGAGCCCATTCCCTATGAGTTCATGACTTAATGTACAAAAAGAAATAAAGGACCTAGATGGTAAAGCATTCTTCTAAAAAGAAAAATAGAAAAAATGAGCAATTGAGGACTGGGGATGAAGCTCAGTGGTAGAGTGTGCTTACCTAGTGTGCACAAGGCCCTGAGTTCAATCCCTGCTACTCTGATAAATAAAAGAACAAATAAATAAGGAAAAGAAAAAGGGGTAATTGATAACTTTGAAATCACATGACACTTCTGATAGAGTGTGGTCTTCCATGCATTTATTAAGAACCCTGTCACTCTTTCTGAACACAGAAACAGTGCACTTATGGTTTCAAACAACCAACTAGAGTGTCTAATTTTAGAATAAAGGCAATTCATAAATAGTCTTCATCTGTGACCCTTGTAGAGTAGTTCTTGGAAATTCTTACGTCATGCCTATACTCACCGGTACCCCATGACTATGACAAGTTTTTGGTAGCTGGCAGGGAGTTGCCCAAGCTTTCTCCCCAAAGCCCTACCTCTCTGCCTTTCCAGTATCAGAATGGCTTCCCCTGAAGCAGTTGAGGCAGTATGTCCCTTCTTAAGATGGACCTAAGTCTCATCCCCGTCCATCACAGAGATCGTAGAGAAAGACCTATGAGTATGATGTGCAGAAACTGACACCTCTCAGATCCCCTGCCACGGAGAAACTTGCTTTCCAGATGTAAGAACTGCAGCCAACAGATGGCTGCCAGCTGTCAGCATTTTCATGGTCACCCTTGAGTAGAAAGAACCACTCTGCCAAGGTTGTGCATTCTCGGCATGATCTGCATTTACTGGCTGTGAAAGGCAGTAGGCTGCAAGCTAGGACAGCTTGGTTTGGCATGGGAAATACAAGTGGGCAATACTCTCCAGAGAGTCCCAGAGGGCTGGCCAAGGTTTTTGTTGGCCTTGAGTTTCTGATGCTTCGTCTTCACCTACCTGGAGCTGGGATTACAGGAGTGTATCACCATGTATGCTTTATGCCATGCTGGAAGATCAGAGCCTGAGCTTCGTGCACACTCGCCAAGCCCTCCAGCAGCTCAGCCACATCCCCAACCTTATTGCTCGGTACAAGTTGTGAACCAACATACTGCTGCTATCAACTAGTCTAGTTGTGATTAGATTTCCTTAGTACTCAGCTACTTCCTTTTCCTGCTTAGGGATTGCGTCATGGCCCCCACATAGCTTCTAGTCATCCTGTTTCTCTAGGCAATGGGTCCTCCCACAGGATTTGATCCTATGTAGTATCTTACACCTAAAGTTCCGGCTTAGAATCTATTTTCTAGAGGCAGACATGGTGGTGTTTGCCTGGTGTCCTAGCATTTGAGAGGTCAGGACAAAAAGACAAGGTGTTCAGGCTCACTTTCATCCGCATAGAAAGTCAAAGACCAACCTGAGCTACATAAAACCCTCTGTTTAATTTTTTTTTTTACTTAATTGTAAAAAAGGGGGCTAGAGAGATGACACCATAGTTAAGATAACTTGCTGCTCTTTCAGGGGACCAGAGTTTGGTACCCAGTACTCACATAGGGTGGCTTACAACCACCTTTAACTCCAGCTCCAGGGGGTCCAATGCTCTCTACTGGCCTCCAAAGGCACTCACACATGTGTGGCATACACACACATAGTCACACATATACATTTGTAGAAATAAATCTTTTGAAACTTACAAAAAAGATAATAATCTGTTTCTAGACCTAGCCTGTGTGTGACCGTTGGCTGCCTGCACAACAGCTTTGCTACCTTCTTCTTGCTAACAGCATCCCAGTGTCATTAATCACAATGTGTCTATGGGAAAGAACTAATTCCCATCTTGCTTTTTGTTGACTGGCATCGGATCCAGACCTAACCAAGACATAAGGGAATGCTTTCCAGGAGCTTTCCCTCAAAAGAACACTTTCCTCTTGGTTGATAAATAAATAAAAGTTACCGTATTGGGGCTCTACGCATTGCTGGGTACTGATTTGCAGTTAATAGTTGCTGAGGGAGAGAGAGGTATGTTCTTCAGTAGCGTAGGCACAGGTGCCTATGCTCCTGGAAACAAACCTTCGCACATGCGCCTTGTCTTAGGGTTTCTACTGCTGTGAAGAGACGCCATGACCACAGCAACTCTTATAAAGGAAAGCATTTAACTGGGGCTGGCTTACAGTTCAGAGGTTTAGTCGCTTGACATCATGGCAGGAAGCATGGCAGCATGCAGGCAGATATGGTGCTGGAGAAGGATCTAAAAGCTCTACATCTGGATCCTCAGACAGCAGACCAGCCAGCAGGAAGAGAGAGTGAGCCACCGGGCCTATTTGAGTTTCTGAAATCTCAAAGCCCACCCCCCTGTGACATACTTCCTTCAACAAGACCATGAATACTCCAACAAGGCCACACCTCCAATAACGCCACTCCCTGTGAGTCTATGGGTGCCATTTTCATTCAAACTGCCACACTACTAGGTGCTGGCCTCAAACTCAGAGATCCACCTGGCTCTGCCTCCCGAGTGCTGGGATTAAAGGTGTGCGCCACCACCACCTCAACATCAAACCCAGCTTTTCACATAGGTAGTAGGAATCCAACCCCAGGTCTTCACACTTTCATGGGAAAAACTCTTTCCCACTGAGCCACCTCCCCAGCCAGAATGTCATGAACTTTTAAGAACATGGGTCCCACAGAGGCTGAACTGGACAGTGGTTCTTGCTAAGGCAGAAATAGACCCTTAGTGGCCAGGTTTTCACTGCTCTGCTCTCCTGTGTATCTTTCCTCTACCTCATAGCTCCCACTCCCCATAAAGATGACCTACTTAATGCATCCTACACTTCTCTTAATCTGACAGCCTTTCGGCTTCACCTCCCACAAGACATTCTCATTTGGTCCCTGTTGAAATCTCTCAGGGAGAGAATATAGTTAACCGGGCTCGTCTGTGTCTGGGAGGCCACACCTCAGGACATGCGCTACCTGGAGTCTCTTGTCCTAGTTCCATCAGTTATGCTTGGAGGAACAAGGTCCCCTGGTACAAAGCCTAGCCACACAGAGCTGCCTCTTCAACATGACTGTGTGGGTACAGAGTGTTCAGGCACTGGGACATGGGGTCTAAGACCCTGGATAACTCTTAGCATCATGTCTGTTCTCTCACTTACCAAATTCATCTGCTTCTAATACTTGTACATATGTGTGTGCATGTGTGTACATATTCATATGCGTGGATGCATGTGTGTGTACAGGATATATACACACATGTGTGAAGGCCCAAGGACAGCCTCAGATGTGGTCCCAGAGGTATTATCCACCTTTTTTTTTGAGACAGGGCTTCTCACTGGCCTAGGACTCATGGATATGATTGTGCTGGTGGCCCATGAGCCTCCTCTCTCTACCTCCCTAGCATGGGGATTACAAGCATGCACCAGCATGCCATCTTTAAACACACACACACACATACACACACACACACACACACACACACACACACTCATTTGTCTATGTAATTCTTATTTATTTGGAGTGGGTGTACACGTATGTGCCACAGTGCATGTGTGGAGGTCAGAGGATAGCACGGAGGAGTTGGGCTCTCTCACCAAGTGAATCCCAGGGGTCACCTAGGTGTAAGGCTTGGCTGCAGCCACCTCACAGACAAAGGAACACTGGCCCATTCGTAGCTTTTTTTTAAAAAAAAAAACATGGGTTCTAGAAATCAAACTCAAATTGTCATGCTTGCAACACAAATACATCATCTTCACAGCCTTTGCCTCAAGTTTTCTAGCCTATCTGTCTTGTTATAAACTGGAAGCGTTCGTGTCTCACAGGAATAAAAGATAGGATGTTTCCATAGATACTTTTGCTTCCTCCCAGGACTGGAGAGAATGGGTAAGGGGAGAGAGAGAGCAAGAGAAAGGAAGAAGAAAAACACAAAGCAGGAGAGGACTGTATCTGATGGATGCAGACAGGTGTCGGGATGAAGACTTGGCACTTCAGCAAGAAAGGGAAGCAGGAAGCACGGCGTGGGAGGATCGAGGTCCAAGCCAGCTCCCATCTCAGGCCAGAACCAATGGGACACGGAGAGCGGGTCATGGAAGACTGAGGTTTTAATGGGTGACAAAGGCTGGACTAATCCCACAGGCTCCTGCGGCTCCGTTCTGCTCCGTGGAAAACATTCCACACTCCCAACCACACAGGGTCACCGGGTTCTTCTCACAGGAGCGCCGTGCCTCTTCCCTGGCATCAGCGTAGGACATTGTTACTGAGTATCTCATCAGAGTGGCCTAAGCTAACTCCACCTCCCCAGGGCCAGAGACAACTCCAACTGACCACACTGAATAAAACAAGCCGTGGGAAGACTCAGCCCAGGGTGCCCACAACGTGAAACTGAAGTGGAGTTTGTACTCCATGACGAGACCGAAGTTTCTTGTAACCATTTGCTGTGCCCAAACCTTGGCTTTTGTTCCTCTGTTGATTTTTAAAGCTGGTCTTTAAACACTACTCAGGCGGTGGTTGGTCCTTTTGATGTTCAGCGCGTCTGGGAAAAAAAAAAAAATGTTATTTCATTTTCTGCAAAGGTGGCCAAGCCTGTTCCGTATGAGAGGCAAGCCGTTCAGGCATATGTGACGTCGCGGGAGTGAAAGCTGTTTTTCTTTGAAGGTTCAAAGTTAACATGTCAATTAAACTCCAGGAAATTGTGCGTCAGATCTTGAAATGCAGAAGCTAAGTCAGGAACCCCAGAGCACGGGGTTAGAGAGCCATTATTAGGGAAATAGATGAATCTGAAGTACTGGCCACAGTGGGCAACTTCCTTTTCGTTTTTATTTTGTTTCTAGTGTGTACGTGTTTGTGTGAGTGTGCGTGTGAGTGTGCATGGAAGCCAAAGGTCAGTGGAGAATATTTCCCTCTACCATTCTCCACCTTATTTCCTGAGCCCGCAAGAGCCCACCCATGCAGCAAGAGGAGCTGATTTTCAAGCTCCAGGGAGCCTGATGTCTCTGCCTCCCCAGGGCTAGGGTTATAGGCACACACCACCATGGTTGGCTTGTGTATGGGTGCTGGAGATCTGAACTCAGGTCCTCATGCATGCTCTTTACCAACCAAGTTGTCTCCCAAGGAAACATTTTTTTTCATTCTTGTCTCCAATTATCTAGCTTGACCCTCTTCTTATTACAGGAAAACTCAAAAAGAACTTCTTTGGTCATGGCTGCCAAAGCAAGACCACCTAAAAGTCATGTTTGATTATGGGATAGGTTAGAACACAGCCTTTTTTTTTTTTTTTTTAAACTAAAGGGTGGTTTTGTCTGAACAGTCCAAATTGTGGAAGTGACTTGATGAACGAAGATAAAAAGTTTTCAATGTGTGTCTAAATAAGGCCCAAGGGGAGAGGACCAGCTCTCAACACGTTCTTCATCAACAGTCTACATGCACTAGGCTGTAAGCGAAGACATAGGGAGGCAGAACATTTTTTAATACCAAAACTAGTGTATAAAATGAACCTCTAAGAATTAACTGAAAATAATGTAAATGTCCACATAGGCTGTGGGTTTTGAAGAGGTTTCTTTGAACAAGACAAAAGTCTCTGCATGGAGAAAGGGACGTGGACACAGAGCCACTCCTAATGAAGAAGCTATTCGCAATTGATAGCTGCTGGGAAAGGGAAAATCATTTTTCTCCAGTGGAACCTCACTGGGTAGGTCAACCATACTCTAAGGTGGGCCCCACGTCCAGGAGTAGTTAGCCACATAAAACAGACTGCAGGATTTTATTGAGTTTATGAACTTTTTGTTTTGGTTTGGTTTTTGTCTTCTTGGGGTTGTTTGTTTTGATTTTTGTTTGGGGAGATTGAAGGGGTTTTTTTTTGAGAGAAAGAACATGTAGGTAGGGAAGTGGGAAGAATCTGGGTGGAGTTGAGAGAAGAAAAAGAATATGATCAAAATATATTATATGAAAAAATTTATTTAAAAATAAATCAGAAGAAATATTTTTTAGTTTCGTGAACTTTCAAAAGCCTTCCTCTGGGTCTGAGGAGATACCTCAGTGAGTAAAGTGCTTGCCATCCAGGAGTGAAGAACCTCTGTGGAAGCAGACACAGTACTATAAGCCTCTGTAAAGATAACACCCCTGCAGTGAGACAGATGTCAGGGACAGGAGAATCCCCAGAAGCTCATTGGCAGCCAGCCTTGTGTAGACATCAGTAAAACAACCAAGAGAACCTGTCTCAAACAAGGCACAAAGCAAGAACTGGCACCCCAGGCTGTTCTCTGACCTCTACAGACATGATTGTGCACACACCCATACCAAAAAAATAAGAAATAAAAAAAATAAAGGCCCAGACCAGGGTGGCAAAAATGGTTCAGTTAGTAAAGTGCTTTATCTTGTGGCCTGAGTTCAATTCCCAGGACCCTTATAAAAATGTCTAGTGTCGTAGTGCATGCTTGTAATCCCAGGGCTGAGGAGGTTGGGACCGATGGATCTCGGGGCTCAATGGCCTGCAAGTCTAGCCTATTTGGTGAGTTCCAGGCCAGTGATAGATCCCGTCTCAAAGAAACTGGGACAGTGTACCTCAGCCTGATACCGAAGATTGTCCTCCAGCCTCCACATACACATACCCCTGCACACACACACACCTGCATGCACACACACACACACACACACACCTGCACATACACACACCTGCACATACACACACACCTGCTCACACACACACATACCTGCACACACACACACACACACACACACACATACACACACCCCTGCACACACACATACATACCTGCATACACACCTGCAAACACAGTATCATGTTCCCACCCATTAATAATAAAGAGGAAGAAGAGATACATGACCATATTTTTAAATGAAGCATAGTCAATAAACAAAGTCCATGAAAAATTTAAAGTGTCTTTTTACTGCTTTCTATATCATCATATTGCCTTTTCCCATGGATTTCCCTTACAGGCATCTGTAACTCTCGATATTTTTATTTTTAAAACTTATTTTTGGTCAGAGGCACTATCCCTTTGTGAGTCTATCTGAGTCAGGAAGTCAGGCCACTTCAGGAAAGTGTGGGCCAGTCTGGGATGGACAGAATTTCCTTATCGTCAGGACATGTCCCTGCCCAGACATTTCAAGGAAATGTTGGAGAAGGTTTCTTCATTCTGGAGCATGCCTGTCAGCTACAACAGGAGAGGGTATGAGGACAAGCCCAGACTGAGTTTCCTGTTTGGAACCAGACTTCATTAGATTCGGGCGAACTTCAGCGATTTTTTCCAAAAAGTTAAAGAAGAAAACCAGGTTTAAGGAGAGGTTGCTTTATGTCAAGAATCGCAAACGTTTAGACAGGACTGAAGAGATGGATGCTGGGAATAAGGCACTCGCTGTGCAAGTGTGAGAACCAGAGTTCGGATCCTCAGCACCCAAGGAAAAGCCAAGCAGGTGCAGCAGCTGGTGGGACCCTGGCACTTGGGAAGCAGAGACAGCATCCCCAAGGGAAGCCAGCTAGCTAGACTAGCCAATCCGAGAACTCTGAGTCACCTGAGAAAGCCAGCCTCAGGAAACAGACAGTGGTGGAAGATACAACAGCAATCTTGGGCTTGTACATGTGTGTACACATGTACATTCACATCTGTTTGCACATACTTATATCCATACACATGGAAACATGAATATGCGCACATATACATCACACATACATATGAAAAAAAATCCTGAAAAAATTAGATGGAGCTGGGAAAATGGCTCAGCTTGTAAAATGATTCCCACACAAGCAGGAGGACCTGAGTTTGATCCCCAGAACCCACGTAAAGAAGCTGACTCTGGTGGTGTGTGTCTGTAATCCCAGCACTGGGAAGGTGGAGGCAGGTAGATTTTGGGGCCTCACTGGCCAGCCAGTCTAGCCAGATAAGTGAGCTTCAGGCCAGTAAGAGACCTGTGGCGGGGGGGGGGGGGGGGGGGGGGGGGGGGGGGGGACGGACGGACAGACAGACAATCAGGGTAGATGTAGAAATGCTAGGGTGCCTGAGAAATGCTAGCCAGTGTTGACTCTGGCTCCCACATGCATACACACACATATGCACCTACCCTCAGGCACACACACACACACACACACACACACACAAAAAAAAAAAACTATAAATATTAGGAATAGAGGAAAGAGATGAGGGAATCAGGAAGAGCAACCTGCAAATGGAGCAAGCTGCTTCTTTCATGGCCTTCTGCTGTTTGATCAACATGCTTAGTGCAGCCAGTGACAGCGTTAGACAGTCAATAAATGTTTTTAAGCATCTAGTGTGTGGAAGGGCTGTTCACAGAACAAGGCCACGCAAGCGTTTCTAGTAAGGAAGCTAGGACTTCAATAGCAACCGCGTAATTAAAGGTGAAGGTGTAGTCCAGCAGTAGAGTACGCGCTTACCACTGGTGCCATCCCCAGCACCAAAAAGACCAACAAACAAAACCCACACACAATCAACTGTAAGAAATACAAGTGGCTTGATGTGCAGCCTTGGCCGCCTGTGGACCAGAGCTCCTATGCGCTGAGCCTGGGGAAACACCTTCCAGATTTCACCTCTGTGATGCTCACATCTCCTTAACCACAGCCAGCTCTTCAGCCCTGACTGGCCAGTACCCATTTTCCCAGGGAAGCAGAAGTTTAACCTCAGTGATGTTGGTCCCCTGCTAATCACAGCGTATGCTTGCACCCAGCTGACCGCCAACCATAAATTCTGACTCTAAAATATCACAGGAATATCCCAGATAGTTCTCGTTTGACTCTGAAAGTTCACAAGCCAGGCCTCCACGGTCCACACTTCTCTCAACACAGCGGTCATCAAAGCTTGTACAAGAATGGCTCATCAAGTTCTGAACACTGGTTGACTTTTTCAACTCCAAGTTCCCAAACACTCCACCCCACCTTCCCCAAATAGTCCAAAGGCACAAAAAGCCACACGGTCAGGTTTGTCGCAGCAGCACTCCACTCCCAGGACTAAATTCTGTCCCGGCTTGCTTTTTCCCATTGCTTCAACAAAACACTTTGACCATCAGCAACTTGGAGGAGGAAAGGGTTTATTTCATCTTACACTTCCAGGTCAC